>NC_092055.1:70832134-71134555 GCF_003086295.3 Arachis hypogaea
CATTAAATTTGCAAACAAATACTGTGAGCTGAGGTATCCAGTGTTTGCCATCTCCAAAAACCTGTACCTGGAGAGGACTCTGAAAATTCCAGAAGAACTACTGCAGTACACCTCTGATCAGATCAAACAGAGAGGCTGGTTCTTCTTGGAGAGAAACTTGACAAAGGTCAATGCTTCCCGGGTAAGAGAGTTTTACTGCAACTATTTCAAGACTTCCCAGGATGCAGTGCACCTCAGCGGGAAACAGATACTGGTCACTGAAGAGGCCATTGAGGATATTCTTCAGCTTCAGTCTAAGTCAGATCAGCCTGACGGTTACCAAAAGGCTGAAGAGGACATGTGCTTTCTGAGATTTGACTGGGATGCTGTAAAGCAAAGGATAGCCCTTGACCCTACTGTCCCATGGGTCATGGGAAAGAACACAGCAATGCCTAAGGGAATCAAGCTGATGTATCTGAATGATGAGGCTCGGCTCTGGCACCAGATCCTGAGCAACTTTGTTATGCCGAGCACTCATGAGACGGAGTTGCCTGCTGCTATGATCACCCTCCTCTGGTGTGTGATGGAGGGTAAGGACCTGTATCTTCTATGATTCATCCAGTATTACATGGCCAGGGTCCATGTCAGAGGCACTCTCCCTTTCCCATATCTGATTACCCAGCTCGGCCGTCGAGCTGACGTGCCGTGGGAGCTGGCTGATGCGAAGCCGACTGCTGTAGACTGCAAGAAGATCATTCCTTACAGCAGGAAATTTCTGGCTTTAGGCTACAAACCTCCATTCCTTACTGCTTCTGATGAGATAGCCACGCCTTCAGCTGCCCCTTCTTCTTCCACTACTGCACCAGCCCCACCCACTGCACCTCCACCTGCTTCAGAGCCCATTTACCACCTTGTGCACCACTTATTTCAGCAGCTGGACCAGATGGAGTGGCGTAACCGGCAGCGATATGAGAGATTTGAGTGTCGCAACAAGCAATACTATGAGCACCTCAAGGTGATGATCCGATCTGGCAGCGACTTCCCCTCCGAGCCTGACACACCATCAGAGCCATTTGAGGAGGAAGCAGAGGAGCATGAGGAGGAGACCCATCCACAGAGAGAGGCTGAGCAGGTAGGCTCAGAGCAGGCTGCGCCACAATAGGAGGAGCCACACCAGATACAGGCCGCAGATCCAGAGATTCCTATCCAGTCAGAGCCTCCACTACAGCAGACAGATCCTCCTACCCTCATCCAGTCTGCAGACCCTCAGGCCACCACAGAGACTCCAGCAGCCCATCCTTCCAGTGATGACACCCCTTCACACCCAGCTTGAGTGAGCATCGAGGACGATGCTTTATTTTAAGTGTGGGGAGGTAGCCATCCCTAACATATCGTTTTGGTGAACCACTACAGACTCTTTTTATCTTATTTTGTTTATTTTTCTGTATTTTTATCTCTTTTTTTTATTTTTCAGTACTTGCACACTGTTCTTTTGCTGTATTTTTACTCTATTTCTGCATTCTGCACTTTAGTTCATACCTTAGCCAGTTAATTTAGTTGCAATTCTAACTTATTAGTTATAGAAAATGTGGATTAATTAGTATAGTTTACCCTTTTAGCATATGATAGTTTGGTTTAAATTGAAAATAAAAGAAAGCAAACTAGAAACTCCAGTAAATCAAAACAATCCATACGCCTTGTATATATAGCACATGCATGTTAGTTAGTTAACAATATTTCATCAAGGAACAACACTAAAACTTTAAAGGCACCCTAAAATTTACATTGAGAATAATGGGAACTCTTAATTTTTACTTGCATGACATGTACAACTGATATATGCTTTTTGAGCTGGAGAACACACAGCCGGTGAGTTTTGAGCTTAATCGTATGGTTACATTCAAACCATAAATTTCATTCCTGTGTGTTTTGCCCTTTTTTTTCATTCTGATGTTCTTTACTTTATTTTAATCTATATGTCTAATTATAGGATATAGATACATACTAAGAGATGATTGAGGCCATCATTTGAATTTTTCCTCACTTATCCCAAATTAGCCTACCTTTTACATCACCCTTGTTAGCCCCCTTGAGCTTTTTAATCCCCTCTTGTTCTATAAACCACATTACTAGCCTTAAGCAGAAAAACAAAATAAAAATCTCAAGTTAAATCCTTGGTTAGCTTAAGATAAGAAATTGTGTATTCTTTAAGTGTGGAAAATTTTTATGGGAACATGGGATGATAGAAACAAAGTAGGAATTAAAAAAGGATAAGATGTTTCAAAATAAAAATTTGGGAAGCATGCTCATGTGAAATCAAAACAATTACCAGATGCATTAAAAAAATTTATAAATAAAGGGGATACAAAAATTCTCCATTTGCAAAATAAAAAGAATCAATGCACATGGGACAAAGTTAAATTTAATGCATGAGTTTGCACTATAAAGTGGAAAAATTTGGGCAAATAGGTTAAGAAACTTTGATTTATAAAATATGTATGTTAGGTGAGATCTTAGACTAATCAAGGATTCACTTATTAGCTCACTTAGCCATATACATATATCCTTACCTTTACCTTGGCCCCATTACAACCTTGAAAAGACCTCATGATTTTTGTATGTCTGTATTCTATAATTGTTGATTGGTTAGATGAAGAACAAAGTTATAGAAAGTAAGGATAAAAAGAAGAATAAAGTGATTAACCCAATAAACACTGAGTGACTAGAGAGTAAACACAAAATCCAGTGAGGGTTCAATAGCTCATCACCATATACCTCTGCTTAAATTGTTAATTGTCTTGCAAGTTTGTAAAATATTTTTACCCATCTCAATTGTAAAAGTGCTTTAACATTATCTAGTGTTTGGCTATGCATATATGATTCCTTGAGGATATGAATTAATTTAACTACATGTAAGTTTTATATACAAGTGAAAAACAATTAGAATTGTATGATTTATTTAGGTAGTTTGCATTTAGAATAGATTGCATTGCATGAGATTCCACCACTTTAACCTTACCTTACTCTTTAACTTCGATTTAGCATGAGGACATGCTATTGTTTAAGTGTGGGGGAGGTTGATAAACCCATATTTTATGATATGTATTGTGCTCAATTTAAGTGATTTATTCAACCATTCACCCACTTATTCATGTAAATTGCATGGTTTTACTTTCCCTTCCTTATTATGTGATATATGTGAAAAACATGTTTCCTATGATTTAAAAATAATTATTTTAATTACCTTTTATTACCATTCGATGTCGTGATTTGTGTGTTGAGTAGTTTTAGATCTTCTAAGGCAGGAATGACTTAAAGGATGGAAAGCAAACATACAAAAATGGAAGGAAAACACAAAATCGAGTTTTTGAAGAAACTGGCAGTGACGCGAACGCATGGACGACGCGGCCGCATGCTTAGCGCGAAAAGGGCAGTGACGCGAACGCGTGACTAACGCGGACGCGCGCCTTAAGCAGAATGTAGATGACACGTACGCGTGACCGAAGCGAACGCGTGACAAGGAAAACTCCCAGATGACGCGACCGCATGACCCACGCGGACGCGTGACAGACGCCACGCACCAGAAACTGCAGAAAACGCTCCCAGCGATTTCTGAAACCCTTTTGGCCCAGATCCAAGTCCAGAAGGCACAGATTAGAGGTTATAAAGTGGGGAATGTATCCATTCATAGGGAGTGCCTTGAATTATTAACTTTTCATAGTTTAGATGTAGCTTTTAGAGAGAGAGGTTCGCTGCTCTCTCTTAGGTTTTAGGATTAGGATTCCTCTTAAGGATTTAGAATTTCAACTCTTCATCAGGTTCAATATTTCTTTTACTTTATATTTCTCTTTTACTTTCAGATACTTTAATGCTATCCTTTAATTACTTCTGTTGCCAGATTTGTAACAACCCCGGTTTTCAAGAACGCGAGATCTTTTCTGAAGACACGGATTTCTCCGGACGATCAGTAAAGAGAACATCTCTTCTGAATCAACAAGTATCTCGATACTCATTGTCATTATGTCATCCTTAAGCTAGAACCTTTTCTGAGGCAAGCTCGATAACGCAGTCACGAAGAACCTAGTTTTTGAACCGTATCGGTTAGGAGTTTTGATTCGGTTTTTCGTAAATAGTCTCAATTTGATGAACCGGACTTGATTCATGAGAGAAGAGAGATAATATGATAATATCATCATTATATGAGTATTAGAAGTTTCTTGAATGATATTATAAGGTTACCTGGTCAGTTTTAGTTAAAAACAGAAAATCGGTTTAACCGGGTTTATGGTTTACTAGTGCAGCTTAGCACCAGCACTCTCTGATGACTTTAGCAATGCTAAGGCCTCATTATACATGTTTTATTCTCATAATAAATATGTTTTATTCTCAGAAAATAATTTTTAGAGATGTTTTTACAAGTGTTCCGATACACCTAATTTTAGTAGTTATACACTTGAGATATTTTAATATTATTTTAATTCACCTCCAAGCCAACCAATCACAACTCACCTTACACCCCCAAGACCTCCAAGGCTGTCTCATTTCATCATTTTGGCCGAAAATAACAAGAGAGAAAAGAGAGAAACTTTCATGAACACTTAATCTTCAAAGCTTGATTTTTTCTGAACCAAAACTCAAATCAAAACTCCGATTTCACCAAAATGATCCTCTCTTCTTCCTCTACATAACCATGTAACTTATCAAGGATGAAAATAAGGTGAGATGGCTGTCTCCCTCCCATTTCAATTCGGTTTTCAAGGAAAACCATGCAAAACATGTGTTTTCTTGATGTTCTTCCTTAGGAATCATGCTTAACTTGACTTGAGGGCCAAGAAACATTAATTTTCAGCAAGTCTAAGGTGAGATATCTCTTTCTAACGTGCTGAGGGAGATTTGGTCAGTTGAGAGTTTGTGGATTTAAAGTTGTTCTTGATGTGTTTTAGGAGGAAAAAGTGCTTAAGGACCACCTGAAAGTCTAACCGAATTTGGAGCAGCAAATCAAGGTAGGGTGTCACGAAATTAATCTTGATTATTTGTGTTTCAGTTGTTTGAATGTTGTATTATTTGGCTGTGCTAAAAATTGGTTGCATATATGATTGATTCTTGGTGAAAATTTGGTGAAATTTTGATGAAATTTGATGAAATTCAAGCTTTAAAGTTCATGTTCTTGGGCAGCTGGAAAAATGAAACCCTAAGCTTAAATTGAGGTTCAATTTGTGTTGAAATCATGTAGAAAAGATGGGGTTTTAGTGGCTGCTAATTTATTATGAATTATGGTAAAAATCGGTTGCTGAAAAGACTGATAAACGGTTAAAAACAGAGAAAGAATCTCAAGAATTTACGAAGAACACGAAGAACACTTTGAGTGTGATGAAGAACATTGAAGAACACCTTTTAGATCTTAAAAAGGGCAAGGTTGTAATTATTTTGGTGTTTGAGGGGTTATTCGGTAATTTCTGAAAGTTAGGGGGTAAAAGTAGAAATATTAAAAGTTACGGGTGGTAAAAAGTGAATTTTAAATGTTAAAAGTAAAAGTAAGTTAATTTTCGAAAATTTAATGATAAAATAATAAAAAATAATAAAATATTAAATAATAATATTTAATTAAAAATAATATTTTAATAAAAATAATAAAATAATGCAGAAAAGGCAGTTTTCTGTAAAAGCTTTAGAAAGACAACTTTAAGCACAGAATCTCATAATTACTTTCATAAAACACTTAGGGTGTGGTAAAAACATATTAGTGAGGCAAAGATAAATAAAAGATAAAAAGTTAAAGAAAAGATAAAAATCGAAGAAAAAGTCTGTAAAGTTTTAATGACAAAAAAACAGACAGAGACTAGTGAACGAACTAGGGCAACATAGTTAGTCCTAGAATTGTGAATAGGGTTAGGTATTATATGAAAAGTTAAACTGTTTCAGTATAGACTTAATGAACCTATACTTGGGACAGACTAACTATTCATACCGAGATTTACATAAGCTTTAAATACATATGTTAAACAGAGAAATCAGAACAGAGTAACGAAACACAGAGAACAAAGTAACCAGAGCAGAATAAAGGGATACAGAGAAAAGAGTAACCAGAGCAAAGTAAAAAGACAAAGAGAAAAGAGTAATGTGATAAAGAGAAATGGTTTGAGTACGATGTTGTAAAAGTAAAAGCTGTAAAGTTTGTATAGCATGATTGAACAGAGAAAGAAAGAGGTACTGCATAAGAATGTGAAAGTGATGATGATAATGAGAATGATTATGTGATGATCTGCTGCGTGAAGGCAGTCAGATAGATGGTGGTACGACCACTGAGAGTGCTTTCCTGGGATACTTAGCTATAATGCTATTCTGTAAGTCAGAGGACTCTTACAGAGGTATCGAGAAGACACGACTAGCATATACTCATGTAAGTCAAAGGACTCTTACAGTGAGAGTGTGTGTATGCTCCTGTAAGTCAAAGGACTCTTACAGTGAGAGTGTGTGTATGCTCCTGTAAGTCAAAGGACTCTTACAGAGAGTGTGTTGGGCAGATATAAGTTAACTAGCTCCGCCATGCAAGTCAAAGGACTCTTGCAGTGGGTTGCTAGTGCCGCCCTGCAAGTCAAAGGACTCTTGCAGTGGTTTGCCTCACAAGTCAAAGGACTCTTGCGAGGGGCATTGCCAACATGGAAGCCTTACCTGGTCAGAGGACTCCGGGTAACGTCGGGAGCGGGTATGTAACCGACAAATGAGCTCATTACCTGCACTAGGGCTAGACATGCATCATACTTGGTTGCGTATTTCCTTTGTTATGTTTGTGGTATGAATGTATGCTTTCCTTGTTTGTATTCCATTCTCTGCGCTTGTGATATTTTCTTGTATTCTTCTGTTTGTGTTCTGCTATCTGTTTTCTCTATCTTCTCTACTTATCTGTGTTTTCTAATTACTGCTTCCTTGTATTCTGCTAATATTCTGCTAAACAACATAAAATTAATGAACATAACTAATAACCCCGACCCTACTAAGAACTCTGATGCGCATAAACGTGTTATGCTACGATTTAGGAAATTGCACGATCGGCAAAATTCCTTCCGGCAAGTGCACCGGTTATCGTCGTCAAGTAAAAACTCACAATAGAGTGAGGTCGAATCCCACAAGGATTGGTTGAGTGAGCAATTCGGATTAGAAGTGTGTTCTAGTTGAGCGGAATCAAGATTTGAGATGAGAATTGCGGAATGTAAAATTGGCGGGAAAAGTAAATGACAAGAAAATTAAATGGCTGAATCTTAAATTGCATGAATTAAAGAACAGAATGTAAATTGCTGAAATTAAAAGGGAATGGGGATGATTGCAAGAATTGAATTGCAGAATGTAAAGAGAAAGTGGAAATCAGAAATGGGGAATTCATTGGGTTTAGGAGATATTGAAATCTCCGAATCAAAACATGTAAATCTCTTCCTCAACCAATGCATTCATTGAATTTTGCTTGGCAATCTTATATGATTGGATCCCAATTCCTTGGCTCACCAATGCTCTCTAAAAACAAACAAATTCCCAATCCCTTGGTTTAAATGTTCATAAGAAGAGATGATGCTTGATCACTGATTATACCACACAATTTCATGAACCACAATTTGGTAGGATTACATGTCACAATATCCATCCAAACCCCAATCCAATCCACTGTGAGAAAGCTTCTCTAGCATGAATCCTCCATTCCTTTCCCAAGGCTCCGAAGGATTCCAAGTATGAGTAGTCTCTTTCCCAAGACAACTACTCAATGGAATTAGATCGAGAAGCTTTCTAACAAAATTCAAGAGAAAAGATTGAAGAAGAAGATAAACTATTATTGATTCATTGAATTACAATAGAGCTCCCTAACCCAATGAAAGGGGGTTTAGTGAATCATAGCTCTGAATTCAATTACAAAGAAAAAGAAACTAGCTAAAAGTGAAAGTAAAAGGGTCCCTTCTAACTTAACTTCTATCCTATTTATACACTTTCTATATTGAGCTTCAGTTGTGCTTCTTGGGCTTTGAGGCCTCTCCTTGCTTTCCTTTTGCCTTGGGTTTATGATCCATAATCTTGATGAGGTTGTTGATCCAGATCCTGTAACATTTATTGAGCCAACTTAGTGATAATCAAATAATGACACATGACTCAATAAATTGAGATTTCAAACTCATCAATCCTTCAGGCCCAATCCCATAAACCATGATATTCAATTGGGTTTCATACCAAAGTAAGTTTAAGTTAATAATTGTGCTCAAAGACTAACTTAAATCACAATATTTTTGGCCCAGAAACCCTTTTCAAGAGTGGCGTTTAAGTTGTAGTTTAAGCTTAAACTGCAACTTAAACGCCAGACACTTCCAGTGAGGCCATTTGTAGAAGCACGTTTAAGCTTCAGTTAAGGTTAAACTGAAGTTTAAACGTGGAAATGGAAGAAGGTAGCCCTGGAGAGTCATGTAGTCGAACACGTTTAAGCTTCAGTTTAAGGTTAAACTGAAGCTTAAACGTGGAGATAGGAAGGGCAGCCCTGGAGGTCGAACACGTTTAACCTCCAGTTTGAGGTCAAACTGGAGGTTAAACGTGGAAAAGGGTGGAGGCATACTGGAAGTCGAACACGTTTAACCTCCAGTTTGAGGTCAAACTGGAGGTTAAACGTGGTAGCTTGGAATGGTGGCCCTGGAGGTGTCGAACACGTTTAACCTCCAGTTTGGGGTCAAACCGGAGGTTAAACGTGGAGATGGAGAGAGCAACCCTGGAGTGAAAAAACTATCGAACACGTTTAAGCTCCAGTTTGAGTCAAACTGGAGCTTAAACGTGGAATGGCCCCTGGTACTCTTCCTGGTTCTGGCGTTTAACCTCCAGTTTGAGGTCAAACTGGAGGTTAAACGTGGAACTCCTCCCTGGGTGGCATACTCATTCTGGCGTTTAACCTCCAGTTTGAGGTCAAACTGGAGGTTAAACGTGGAATGCTCCTTAAGTGAGGCTTTTCATTCTGGCGTTTAACCTCCAGTTTGAGGTCAAACTGGAGGTTAAACTTCAATCCCAGCATTTCTTATCCTTCATGATTTTGGCGTTTAAGCTCCAGTTTAGGCTTAAACTGGAACTTAAACTCCACATGTGATATTCAAGCTTCCTTTATTGATTTTGTTGCTTCCTTGCTTAGCCTCTTCTTCCCTGAAATCATCCAAACAATTGCATCAAAGTCTTGCAAAATTTCATGAGAAATCTTTCATTCATAGCATTTAAGTAATATAACTAAAACTCATGGAATTTGCATCAAAATCATATTGTTTGGATGGTTCATTACTTTGTTCTTCATTTAACCATTTTTGGTTACTTTAAGCTCAAGAAAATGCATAAAACAACTAAAACTAACAGAAACATGCTAGTGAAACTAGCCTATGATGCCTTGGCATCACAACACCAAACTTAATACTTGCTTGTCCCTAAGCAAGTCCTGAGTTATTTGAGAAGAAAGTATGAACAGAAAGTAATTACATTGGCTATATTAGCAAGCATTTGAAGTTCATCAGAAGGGTTCTATGCAGAAAGTTGCAGCATCACTTTTTCATACTTATCAGGTAGGATTATCACTTTTTCATTGCATCCATCAAAAATTGCTATGGCCTCCTGTTATTCTTATGTCTTTGGCACTTTTCTTTTGTTTTTCTTTTCCTTTTCTTAGAGCTTCTTTTGCTCCTTGTTTGCTTAGTGTCATGTGTTGCACAAGCCTTTGGCATTTTCTTTTTCTTATCAGTGCACTACACATATCCACTTTAGGCATTTTAGTTCACATTTCTTCTTGAGACATTGGTGCCCAGCACCTCTTTGTGTGACTAAATGTTTTGTATTGAGGTTGCTCTTGATAATGGACTTTTGGTTGATAATCCCGGGTTAGTTAACCCAAGTTACCAAGTGTTGAAACACTCCTCAGAACCTATTCATCCAAGCATATCCTTAATACATAAACACCACAGGCATTTGTCTCAGAAGTTCAAACCATTGGTGCCTAGCTTATTTTCTCAATTTTTTTTTTTTTTTGCTTTTTGGTTGCCTTTTTCCGTGGCTTTTTCTTTTCCTTTTTCTTTCTTTTTCATGGCCAAAGACATTTATTCATCAAGATCCATAGACAATTTTTACTTCTACATAAAAAATGATAATTCTACACTTCTAATTTTAGTGATGTGACTAAACAATCAAGCATGCATACCACCACTTAATTCTACTTGATTTGTCACTAATTTAGCCAAGTTACTTTTGTTCAAACTTTTCTTTTATTTTTGAAACAGAACAAGCATGGCACGCACTTGTTTAAGAAGGTGAAGTTATATCCAAACATCTAAGCATTCACTTTATTCAAAGCAATTAACAAAAAAAAACTACACATTCCAGAAAGATTCAACATTTACAGTTTAAACCAGAACACGCATGCTTTTGTTTAACCATTTTAAAGAATTATCAAGGAATAATACCACCTTGTGAAATTCCTTGTTTTCTCTTTGTTGTCAGGAAACACTTTGATTTCTCCTTCTTCTTCCTAAATGTTGCTTCTTGCTTTAAGGTTCTTGTTTCCTTTCCTGCAAAGAGTAATGAAGTTGCTTGCTCCTCAAGCACTTAAGTGGTTAGCTCAACTATGTGTGGGTAAGTATCGGATTCTTAAGTTGGTGTGTGAACACCAAACTTAGTCTCCCACTTACTTCTCTGTGTTCTTTGAATCCTTGAGTTATCTTGGAATGATGTTGCTACTAAGGGTTTTAAGCATTTCTGTGACTGCTTAGAATAGTTGTTCCTTTCACATAATTCAAAGGTTGTTGTGTTCAGTTGATCTTTATGGTGGAACACCAAACTTAGAGTCACACATTCCCCTTTGACTTATGGAGCCATGAATTCATTGTTTGGTGTGAAACACCAAACTTAATTCTTTGCAATGCACAGAAACTACTTTACCCCTTTTATTGAAACAAATAAAAGAAACAGCAAAAAGGTATTACCTCAGGTTGGGTTGCCTCCCAACAAGCGCTTGTTTAACGTCATTAGCTTGACGGTCAGCTTCCTCAGTTGAGGTGATATTTAACTTTGTCCTTCTCCTCCACATCTCCCAAGTAATGTTTGAGTCTTTGACCGTTAACAATGAAGGTTCGTTGCGACTTTTCTTCCATGATTTCTACTTGTCCATAGTTGGAGACCTTGGTGACAAAGAATGGTCCAGACCACCTTGATTTTAACTTCCCTGGAAATAGCTTTAGCCTAGAATTGTAGAGCAATACTTTTTGCCCTTCTTTAAATGTCCTTGGGGCTATGTTGCTGTCATGCTTCTTCTTTGCTCTTTCTTTGTAAATTTTGGCATTCTCATAAGCTTCCGCTCTGAATTCTTCCAATTCTTGAATTTGCAACATCCTTCTTTCTCCAGCGGCTTTGTTGTCCAAGTTCAGAAGTTTCAAGGCCCAGTATGCCTTGTGCTCCAACTCCAGTGGCAGATGGCAAGCTTTTCCATATACTAGTTGGTAAGGAGACATTCCAATTGGTGTTTTGAAAGCTGTCCTATATGCCCAAAGAGCATCATCTAGCTTAATCGACCAGTCCTTTCTTGAAGTTCCCACAGTTTTTTCCAGGATTCTTTTGAGTTCTCTGTTAGATATTTCGGCTTGCCCACTTGTCTGTGGATGGTATGGTGTGGCTACCCTGTGTTTGACTCCATATTTTAGGAGCAATGCCTCTAATGGTTTGTTGCAAAAGTGGCTTCCTCCATCACTGATGATTGCTCTTGGAACCCCAAAACGGCAAAAAATGTGTTTTCTGAGGAAGTTCATGACTACCTTATTATCATTGGTTGGAGTTGCTATTGCTTCAACCCATTTGGAGACATAATCTACTGCCACAAGAATGTAATTATTCGAGTATGAGGAGGGAAATGGTCCCATGAAATCTATCCCCCATACATCAAACAATTCAAGTTCCAGAATGAATTGTTGTGGCATTTCATTTCTTCTTGGCAGGTTCCCAGCTTTCTGGCATTCAGGGCAGTGCTTCACTAATTCTTTTGCATCTTTGAAAATAGTAGGCCAATAAAAACCACACTGCAACACCTTAGCTGCTGTTCTTTCCCCTGCAAAGTGCCCTCCATAAGTGGAGCCATGGCAGTCCCATAAAACTTCCCTTCCTTCTTCCTCGGATATGCATCTTCTGAGTATGCCATCGGAACATTTTTTGAACAAGTATGGTTCGTCCCAGATGAAGTATTTGGCATCATTTACCAATTTCTTCTTTTGATGTTTGTTAAATTCCAAAGGTAAACTCCCAGTGGCCTTGAAGTTTGCTATGTCTGCAAACCAGGGTGCTTTGTGAATTAGCATGAGTTGTTCATCAGGAAAACACTCATTTACATGTGTGTTTTGTGTGCTTCCTTCTTCACATGGTATCCTTGATAAATGATCTGCCACCTTGTTCTCTACACCCTTCTTGTCTTTGATTTCAATGTCAAATTCCTGCAACAAAAGAACCCATCTAATAAGTCTCGGTTTAGATTCTTGTTTGGCAAGTAAATATTTTAACGCTGAATGATCAGTGAAAACAATGACTTTAGATCCAATGAGATAAGATCTAAATTTTTCAAATGCAAAGACTATTGCCAAGAGTTCTTTTTCAGTGGTTGTGTAATTCCTTTGGTTAGCATTCAAGACTTTACTGGCATAATAAATCACATGTACCAAATTGTCTTTCCTTTGTCCTAACACTGCCCCAATAGCAAGGTCTGATGCATCACACATCAGTTCAAACGGTAAGTTCCAATCAGGTGGGGCAATGATAGGTGCAGAGGAAAGTTTTTGCTTCAAAAGTTCAAAGGCTAACATGCAATTTCCATCAAATACAAAGGGTGTATCAGAGACAAGCAAGTTACTCAAAGGTTTGGCTATTTTAGAAAAGTCTCTAATAAACCTTCTGTAAAAACCAGCGTGGCCCAAAAAGCTCCTAACTGCCTTGACATTACTTGGTGGAGGTAGTTTTTCAATGATTTCCACCTTAGCTCTGTCCACCTCCATGCCTCTATTAGAGATTTTGTGGCCAAGGACTATTCCTTCTGTGACCATGAAATGACACTTTTCCCAGTTTAATACTAGATTAGTCTCTTGGCACCTCTTAAGCACCAAGGCAAGGTGGTGTAGGCAGCTGGGAAAAGAATCCCCAAACACAGAAAAATCGTCCATGAAGACCTCAATAAATTTTTCAATCATGTCCGAAAAGATGGACAGCATGCATCTTTGGAAAGTGGCAGGTGCATTGCACAATCCAAAGGGCATGCGTCTATAAGCAAAAACTCCATATGGACAAACAAATGATGTTTTCTCTTGATCACTAGGATCAACTACTATTTGGTTGTAGCCTGAATATCCATCCAAGAAACAATAGTAAGCATGTCCGGCAAGCCTTTCAAGCATCTGATCCATGAATGGGAGTGGGAAATGATCTTTTCTGGTGGCTTCATTGAGCTTCCTGTAGTCTATGCACATCCTCCACCCAGTAACGGTTCTTGTGGGTATGAGTTCGTTCTTCTCATTTGGCACCACCGTTATGCCACCTTTCTTGGGAACTACATGGATGGGACTAACCCATGGGCTATCAGAAATGGGATAGATTACCCCTGCCTGCCATAACTTCCTCACTTCCTTTTGTACCACTTCTTTCATGACGGGATTCAATCTTCTTTGAGCTTGAATGGAGGGTCTAGCATCTTCTTCTAACAAGATTTTATGCATGCATATGGATGAACTTATCCCCTTCAAATCAGCTAGGGTCCATCCAATGGCATCTTGATGAGTTTGCAGCACCTTGATCAATTCTTCTTCTTGTTCTTGGCTCAAGGCCGAGCTAATGATAACAGGGTGACTCTCATCACTACCCAAGTATGCATACTTGAGATTAGGGGGCAATGCTTTGAGCTCAGGTTTTGGTGCTTCCTTTTCTTCTTTCACTTTCTCTGGCCTGCTTAGCATAGTTGTGTCATCATCCTTGATATCACTAACTTCAATATCCTTGGTGAGCTCCTCCTCTGCCACTTCCTTTATTGTTTCCTCAAAAGTTTCTTGTACTGCAATGTCCACTACATCAACCCTCATGCATTCCCTTAGTGATTCTGATGGATAGCTCATTGCCTTGAATACATTAAACACCAATTTCTCATCATGGAGTCTAAGAGTGAGTTCACCCTTTTGTACATCTATGATGGCTCCAGCAGTAGCTAGGAAGGGTCTTCCCAGAATTATTGAAGCTTTGGCTTCTTCCTCCATATCTAACACCACAAAATCAGCAGGAAATATAAATTCTCCCACCTTCACCAACAAATCCTCAACTATTCCATGAGGGAATTTAAAAGTTCGATCTGCCAATTGGAGGGCCATTCTTGTTGGTTTGGCCTCTTCAATCTTCATTCTTTTCATCATTGTTAGCGACATCAAATTGATGCTGGCCCCTAAATCACACAAGGCCTTCTCCACCATGACTTCTCCTATAATACAGGGGATTTGGAAACTGCCTGGGTCCTTCAATTTCTGAGGCAATTTGTGCTGAATGATGGCACTGCATTCTTCGGTTAACAACACAGTTTCCTCATTTCTCCAGCTTCTCTTCTTGGTCATCAATTCTTTTAAGAATTTTGCATAGAGTGGCATTTGCTCTATTGCTTCAGCAAAGGGAATGTTGATTTGAAGCTTCTTGAAAATCTCCAAGAACCTGGAGAATTGGCCATCCTTTTCACTTTTCATCAAACGTTGAGGATAAGGTGCTTTAGGTGTGTAAGGCTTCAAGATCTCTTTTTCTTTTTCTTTTGTTGCAAACGGTGTAACAGATTGTCCTTGTTCTTTGTCTTTCACATTTTCCTTTACTTCATCCTCTGTGGTTTCCCTTGAAATCTCCTTTAGATTCTTTCCACTTCTGAGGGTTATGGCCTTACATTCCTCCCTTGCAATAGCCTTAACAGTATGAGAACTGCTTGTCCCAGGGGCTTGCTTAGTCAAATACAAAATTTGATTTTCTAGCTTCTGGATGGCAGCTCCTTGGTTTTGCAAGTTAGAATTTACTTCTTCCTTAAAAGCCTTTAATTCAATTATGTCTTGGCTCATGGTTGCAAGCATTCCTTCCATCCGGTTTAATTGATCTTGAAATTGTTGGTTCGGATTAGGTTGGGTATGTTGATTATTTTGGCCATGATATGATGATTGGGGGTAAGTGTTTTGTGTGGCTTGGTATGATCTTTGGTTGGAGTTTTGGTATGTGGAATTGTTTTGTTGGTTGTGGTTGTAAGGTTTGTGGTTTTGTGGTTGGGTTTGTTGGTTTCCCCACCCAAAGTTTGGGTGGTTTCTCCAGCCTGGGTTGTAAGTGTTGGAGTGTGGATCATATGATTGCCTTTGTTGGTTTCCCACATAGTTAACCTCATCCCAATCACCTCCTTCAATGCCTACTTCCTCTTGATCTTGTGTGTGTATTGCAGCCACTTGCTTTGTTTCTAATTGCCTGGTAAGCTCTGCTAGTTGCTTGGCAAACACCTTGTTTTGGGCTAGAATTGTATCAACATGGTTCAGCTCCATGACTCCCTTAGTGTTGTGCCTTTCTGATGCATAGTAGTACTCATTCTCAGCCACTGTCTCGATCACTTCAATGGCTTCCTCCACGGTCTTTTTCTTGTTCAATGAACCTCCTGATGAATGGTCTACAGCCTTCCTTGATTCATAAGAGAGCCCATCATAGAAGATGTGCAATTGCACCCAATCATGGAACATGTTTGGTGGGCATTTCCTTGTCAAGTCCTTGAATCTCTCCCATGCCTCGTAGAGAGTTTCACCATCTTGTTGTCTAAAAGTTTGGACCTCAGATCGAAGCCTATTGACCTTTTGTGGAGGGTAGAAACGTGCCAGAAACTTGCCTTCCACCTCATTCCATGTGGTTAGACTCCCCCTTGGGAATGATTCCAGCCACTTAGCTGCCTTGTCCCTAAGTGAAAATGGGAACAAGAGCAGTTTATAGGCATCTTCCTGGACTCCATTGGACTTCACAGTGTCACAAATTCTCAGGAATTTTGTGAGATGTTGGTTTGGGTCTTCATTAGCACTTCCTCCAAAGGAACAATGATTTTCCACCAATGATATTAGCTGTGGCTTGAGCTCAAAATTGTTGGCCTGAATGGGTGGTTTCTGGATGCTACTACCACAATTCCCAGAGGTTGGGTTTATGTATGAACTAAGAACCCTCCTCTCAGGAATGGCATTGTTTCCATCAGCTCTCTCATGGTTGTGAACTTCTCTATCCATGTTGAGATCTAGAGCTTCCTCAAAATTGTCCTCAGATTCTCCTTCAGATTCCTCTTCTCCCACTACTCTCTTCCCTCTTGCTTCCCTTCTAAGTCTATGAAGAGTCCTTTCCGGTTCGGTATATGGAGGAGTTGATGTCTCTCCTCTCCTACCTGTCATACAAGAACACAGCTCAAACACAAACAAGTAAAATACTCTTGGTTAATGGAAGAGTATGGTTAGCTCAATTGAGGAATTAATTCAAACAGTTAGTGAGTCAGTGAGTTAGTTGCATGAATTTAAAGGCATAAAGAAGGAAAGCATGTAACCAAGTGCAGAAATTAAAATTCAACAAGTATTTAGAACAGAATTAACAAAGCAAGAGAAAATTGCTCAATCTAGTTAGCTTCCAATTTGAGAATTGTCAATCGAAAACCAATCCCCGGCAACGGCGCCATAAACTTGATGCGCATAAACGTGTTATGCTACGATTTAGGAAATTGCACGATCGGCAAAATTCCTTCCGGCAAGTGCACCGGTTATCGTCGTCAAGTAAAAACTCACAATAGAGTGAGGTCGAATCCCACAAGGATTGGTTGAGTGAGCAATTCGGATTAGAAGTGTGTTCTAGTTGAGCGGAATCAAGATTTGAGATGAGAATTGCGGAATGTAAAATTGGCGGGAAAAGTAAATGACAAGAAAATTAAATGGCTGAATCTTAAATTGCATGAATTAAAGAACAGAATGTAAATTGCTGAAATTAAAAGGGAATGGGGATGATTGCAAGAATTGAATTGCAGAATGTAAAGAGAAAGTGGAAATTAGAAATGGGGAATTCATTGGGTTTAGGAGATATTGAAATCTCCGAATCAAAACATGTAAATCTCTTCCTCAACCAATGCATTCATTGAATTTTGCTTGGCAATCTTATATGATTGGATCCCAATTCCTTGGCTCACCAATGCTCTCTAAAAACAAACAAATTCCCAATCCCTTGGTTTAAATGTTCATAAGAAGAGATGATGCTTGATCACTGATTATACCACACAATTTCATGAACCACAATTTGGTAGGATTACATGTCACAATATCCATCCAAACCCCAATCCAATCCACTGTGAGAAAGCTTCTCTAGCATGAATCCTCCATTCCTTTCCCAAGGCTCCGAAGGATTCCAAGTATGAGTAGTCTCTTTCCCAAGACAACTACTCAATGGAATTAGATCGAGAAGCTTTCTAACAAAATTCAAGAGAAAAGATTGAAGAAGAAGATAAACTATTATTGATTCATTGAATTACAATAGAGCTCCCTAACCCAATGAAAGGGGGTTTAGTGAATCATAGCTCTGAATTCAATTACAAAGAAAAAGAAACTAGCTAAAAGTGAAAGTAAAAGGGTCCCTTCTAACTTAACTTCTATCCTATTTATACACTTTCTATATTGAGCTTCAGTTGTGCTTCTTGGGCTTTGAGGCCTCTCCTTGCTTTCCTTTTGCCTTGGGTTTATGATCCATAATCTTGATGAGGTTGTTGATCCAGATCCTGTAACATTTATTGAGCCAACTTAGTGATAATCAAATAATGACACATGACTCAATAAATTGAGATTTCAAACTCATCAATCCTTCAGGCCCAATCCCATAAACCATGATATTCAATTGGGTTTCATACCAAAGTAAGTTTAAGTTAATAATTGTGCTCAAAGACTAACTTAAATCACAATATTTTTGGCCCAGAAACCCTTTTCAAGAGTGGCGTTTAAGTTGTAGTTTAAGCTTAAACTGCAACTTAAACGCCAGACACTTCCAGTGAGGCCATTTGTAGAAGCACGTTTAAGCTTCAGTTAAGGTTAAACTGAAGCTTAAACGTGGAAATGGAAGAAGGTAGCCCTGGAGAGTCATGTAGTCGAACACGTTTAAGCTTCAGTTTAAGGTTAAACTGAAGCTTAAACGTGGAGATAGGAAGGGCAGCCCTGGAGGTCGAACACGTTTAACCTCCAGTTTGAGGTCAAACTGGAGGTTAAACGTGGAAAAGGGTGGAGGCATACTGGAAGTCGAACACGTTTAACCTCCAGTTTGAGGTCAAACTGGAGGTTAAACGTGGTAGCTTGGAATGGTGGCCCTGGAGGTGTCGAACACGTTTAACCTCCAGTTTGGGGTCAAACCGGAGGTTAAACGTGGAGATGGAGAGAGCAACCCTGGAGTGAAAAAACTATCGAACACGTTTAAGCTCCAGTTTGAGTCAAACTGGAGCTTAAACGTGGAATGGCCCCTGGTACTCTTCCTGGTTCTGGCGTTTAACCTCCAGTTTGAGGTCAAACTGGAGGTTAAACGTGGAACTCCTCCCTGGGTGGCATACTCATTCTGGCGTTTAACCTCCAGTTTGAGGTCAAACTGGAGGTTAAACGTGGAATGCTCCTTAAGTGAGGCTTTTCATTCTGGCGTTTAACCTCCAGTTTGAGGTCAAACTGGAGGTTAAACTTCAATCCCAGCATTTCTTATCCTTCATGATTTTGGCGTTTAAGCTCCAGTTTAGGCTTAAACTGGAACTTAAACTCCACATGTGATATTCAAGCTTCCTTTATTGATTTTGTTGCTTCCTTGCTTAGCCTCTTCTTCCCTGAAATCATCCAAACAATTGCATCAAAGTCTTGCAAAATTTCATGAGAAATCTTTCATTCATAGCATTTAAGTAATATAACTAAAACTCATGGAATTTGCATCAAAATCATATTGTTTGGATGGTTCATTACTTTGTTCTTCATTTAACCATTTTTGGTTACTTTAAGCTCAAGAAAATGCATAAAACAACTAAAACTAACAGAAACATGCTAGTGAAACTAGCCTATGATGCCTTGGCATCAAACTCCCCAGTTCTTACCCCTTCTCTCTCCCTTCCCCCTTCAGATGGAAGTAAGAGTACCTTACCATAGTTCACTGATGACCGTTCGCAAGAAGAGGATTCTACTCTAGATAGTCTTCTGAGTCTAGGGTGAATATCGTTCTCTGATTATATGTAAATACTGTGAGACCAGCCAACGTCTGCACCCTTTCGTATGCGCACTTTAACCTAAATCCTGTGTACGAGATTCCTATTTTGTGGATACTTTATGAAGTACCAGAGAGACGTCCTGTGGAAAAGTCTGATCGTGCAGAGGAGTAGCAGATGATGTTCTATCTTTTGATGACGTTCCACCTGACTTGAGTTGTGAAGACTTAGAACGTACTTTCCCTCGCTTTAGTAGTTTAGAGGGACTAGGTGAGTATAGAGTCTAGGCTAGCCTAGGTGCCAGCTTAGGGACCTCTTGAACAGGTCAGGACCTGGGATGTTGTATGTATATATATGTATATAGTTATTATCTAGCTATATCTAGGGGTGTTCTAACTAAAAGTCTATACTCTAATAAAGGCTGGATCACTAAATGTTGTTAGCTGCTTGTGATGTATTTATGTGTGGTTGCTTATAACTGTTTTATCTGTTATTATTTGTGAATTGATTATAAATCATTCTATTTTTTAATTCAAACGTTTTCAAAAAAAAAGTACCTCGCAAACTAACTACGCTTTTAACAACGAATCAGGCTCATATAATAAATAATAGATAATAATTAGGATGACAAATTGGTACCACCCAGCTTCCGGTATGTCCTAGGCGTACTGAAAATTGGGTTGTTACAATTTGGTATCAGAGCAGTTCGTTCCCAGTAGAGCCTGGGGAGTGGACTGACTATGCTTCATTGCATACTCTGCTTGTGTGTCTCATGCTGTTAGGGTATCTTCAAGATACATTTGGCATGAATGTCTATGAGTGCTCATTTTGTGAATGTTCGTGCCTAACTTGAGATATTCAGACTGATCACCTTAATATTGATTGTTTGGTGCGGATAAGACCTCAATGACTGTGAATAGGCATGGTTTAATCGAGTTTCGAACGACAAATTCGTGTGAGGCACAACTATTCTTATAGCTGTTATGATCTCCATGGCCATGGCTATGTGATATTTAGATGCTGTAAGGAACGTACCAATCTCTTCGTCAGGATGGCTTGAAGGAAATAGACCGCTTGAAGATGGATTCTTGCACGCAGCTAAAATTTTGAGGGCAAAATTTTCTTTTAGGAGGGTAGAATGTAACAACCCCGGTTTTCGAGAACGCGAGATCTTTTCTGAAGACACGGATTTCTCCGGAAGATCAGTAAAGAGAACACCTCTTCTATATCAACAAGTATCTCGATACTCATTGTCATTATGTCATCCTTAAGCTAGAACCTTTTCGGAGGCAAGCTCGATAACGCAGTCACGAAGAACCTAGTTTTTAAACCGTATCGGTTAGGAGTTTTGATTCGGTTTTTCGTAAATAGTCTCAATTTGATGAACCGGACTCGATTCATGAGATAAGAGAGATAATATGATAACATCATCATTATATGAGTATTAGAAGCTTCTTGAATGATGTTATAAGGTTACCTGGTCAGTTTTAGTTAAAAACAGAAAATCGGTTTAACCGGGTTTACGGTTTACTAGTGCAGCTTAGCACCAGCACTCTCTGATGACTTTAGCAATCCTAAGGCCTCATTATACATGTTTTATTCTCATAATAAATATGTTACTAGTGTCATTTATGCTAGTAATTCAGAAAATAATTTTTAGAGATGTTTTTACAAGTGTTCCGATACACCTAGTTTTAGTAGTTATACACCTGAGATATTTTAATATTATTTTAATCCACCTCCAATCCAACCAATCACAACTCACCTTACACCCCCAAGACCTCAAAGGCTGTCTCATTTCATCATTTTGGCCGAAAATAACAAGAGAGAAAAGAGAGAAACTTTCATGAACACTTAATCTTCAAAGCTTGATTTCTTCTGAACCAAAACTCAAATCAAAACTCCGATTTCACCAAAATGATCCTCTCTTCTTCCTCTACATAACCATGTAACTTATCAAGGATGGAAATAAGATGAGATGGCTGTCTCCCTCCCATTTCAATTCGGTTTTCAAGGAAAACCATGCAAAACATGTGTTTTCTTGATGTTCTTCCTTAGGAATCAAGCTTAACTTGACTTGAGGGCCAAGAAATATTAATTTTTAGCAAGTCTAAGGTGAGATATCTCTTCCTAACATGCTGAGGGAGATTTGGTCAGTTGAGAGTTTGTGGATTTAAAGTTGTTCTTAATGTGTTTTAGGAGGAAAAAGTGCTTAAGGACCACCTGAAAGTCTAACCGAATTTGGAGTAGCAAATCAAGGTAGGGTGTCACGAAATTAATCTTGATTATTTGTGTTTGAGTTGTGTGAATGTTGTATTATTTGTCTGTGCTAAAAATTGGTTGCATATATGATTGATTCTTGGTGAAAATTTGGTGAAATTTTGACAAAATTTGATGAAATTCAAGCTTTAAAGTTCATGTTCTTGGGCAGCTGGAAAAATGAAACCCTAAGCTTAAATTGAGGTTCAATTTGTGTTGAAATCATGTCGAAAAGATGGGATTTTAGTGGCTGCTAATTTATTATGAATTATGGTAAAAATCGGTTGCTGAAAAGACTGATAAACGGGTAAAAACAGAGAAAGAATCTGAAGAATTTACGAAGAACACGAAGACCACTTTGAGTGTGATGAAGAACATTGAAGAACACCTTTTAGATCTTAAAAAAGGCAAGGTTGTAATTATTTTGGTGTTTGAGGGGTTATTCGGTAATTTCTGAAAGTTAGGGGGTAAAAGTAGAAATATTAAAAGTTACGGGTGGTAAAAAGTGAATTTTAAAGGTTAAAAGTAAAAGTAAGTTAATTTTCGAAAATTTAATGATAAAACAATAAAAAATAATAAAATATTAAATAATAATATTTAATTAAAAATAATATTTTAATAAAAATAATAAAATAATGCGGAAAAGGCAGTTTTCTGTAAAAGCTTTCGAAAGACAACTTTAAGCACAGAATCTCATAATTACTTTCATAAAACACTTAGGGAGTGGTAAAAACATATTAGTGAGGCAAAGATAAGTAAAAGATAAAAAGTTAAAGAAAAGATAAAAATCGAAGAAAAAGTCTGTAAAGTTTTAATGACAAAAAAACAGACAGAGACTAGTGAACGAACTAGGGCAACATAGTTAGTCCTGGAATTGTGAATAGGGTTAGGTATTATATGAAAAGTTGAACTGTTTCAGTATAGACTTAATGAACCTATACTTGGGACAGACTAACTATTCATACCGAGATTTACATAAGCTTTAAATACATATGTTAAACAGAGAAATCAGAACAGAGTAACGAAACACAAAGAACAAAGTAACCAGAGCAGAATAAAGGGATACAGAGAAAAGAGTAACCAGAGCAAAGTAAAAAGACAAAGAGAAAAGAGTAATGTGATAAAGAGAAATGGTTTGAGTACGATGTTGTAAAAGTAAAAGCTGTAAAGTTTGTATAGCATGATTGAACAGAGAAAGAAAGAGGTACTGCATAAGAATGTGAAAGTGATGATGATAATGAGAATGATTATGTGATGATCTGCTGCGTGAAGGCAGTCAGATAGATGGTGGTACGACCACTGAGAGTGCTTTCCTGGATACTTAGCTATAATGCTATTCTGTAAGTCAGAGGACTCTTACAGAGGTATCGAGAAGACACGACTAGCATATACACCTGTAAGTCAAAGGACTCTTACAGTGAGAGCGTGTGTATGCTCCTGTAAGTCAAAGGACTCTTACAGAGAGTGTGTTGGGCAGATATAAGTTAACTAGCTCCGCCATGCAAGTCAAAGGACTCTTGCAGTGGGTTGCTAGTGCCGCCCTGCAAGTCAAAGGACTCTTGAAGTGGTTTGCCTCACAAGTCAAAGGACTCTTGCGAGGGGCATTGCCAACATGGAAGCCTTACCTGGTCAGAGGACTCCGGGTAACGTCGGGAGCGGGTATGTAACCGACAAATGAGCTCATTACCTGCACTAGGGCTAGACATGCATCATACTTGGTTGCGCATTTCCTTTGTTATGTTTGTGGTATGAATGTATGCTTTCCTTGTTTGTATTCCATTCTCTGCGCTTGTGATATTTTCTTGTATTCTTCTGTTTGTGTTCTGCTATCTGTTTTCTCTATCTTCTCTACTTATCTGTGTTTTCTAATTACTGCTTCCTTGTATTCTGCTAATAGTCTGCTAAACAACATAAAATTAATGAACGTAACTAATAACCCCGACCCTACTAAGAACTCCCCAGTTCTTACCCCTTCTCTCTCCCTTCCCCCTTCAGATGGAAGTAAGAGTACCTTACCATAGTTCACTGATGACCGTTCGCAAGAAGAGGATTCTACTCTAGATAGTCTTCTGAGTCTAGGGTGAATATCGTTCTCTGATTACATGTAAATACTGTGAGACCAGCCAACGTCTGCACCCTTTCGTATGCGCACTTTAACCTAAATCCTGTGTACGAGATTCCTATTTTGTGGATACTTTATGAAGTACCAGAGAGACGTCCTGTGGAAAAGTCTGATCGTGCAGAGGAGTAGCAGATGATGTTCTATCTTTTGATGACGTTCCACCTGACTTGAGTTGTGAAGACTTAGAACGTACTTTCCCTCGCTTTAGTAGTTTAGAGGGACTAGGTGAGTATAGAGTCTAGGCTAGCCTAGGTGCCAGCTTAGGGACCTCTTGAACAGGTCAGGACCTCGGATGTTGTATGTATATATATGTATATAGTTATTATCTAGCTATATCTAGGGGTGTTCTAACTAAAAGTCTATACTCTAATAAAGGCTGGATCACTAAATGTTGTTAGCTGCTTGTGATGTATTTATGTGTGGTTGCTTATAACTGTTTTATCTGTTATTATTTGTGAATTGATTATAAATCATTCTGTTTATTAATTCAAACATTTTCAAAAAAAAAAGTACCTCGCAAACTAACTACGCTTTTAACAACGAATCAGGCTCATATAATAAATAATAGATAATAATTAGGATGACAAATTGGTACCACCCAGCTTCCGGTATGTCCTAGGCGTACTGAAAAGTGGGTCGTTACAAGATTGGCTTATGAATTCTTTATGTTTAGATTGATTTTCTCTTATTTAATGCAATTGAGGTATTTCAGATCTAAGATTCTTATTTAGTTTTTTACATTATTGGATTTAATTGATTAACTGAAAGCTCTTGAGTTATCAACTATCCGTGATTGGTTGTTATGTCGGCTAATTGACTGGTATTCCACTAACTCTAGTCTTTCCTTAGGAGTTGGCTAGGACTTGGGAATCTAACTAATTAGTTCACTTGACTTTCCCTTGCTTTCATAAGGGTTAACTAAGTGGGATTACCTTCCATTCTCATAGGAGTAACTAGGATAGGACTTCCGAATTTTCATACCTTGCCAAGAGTTTATTTTACACTTATTTAATTATTTTATTTGTCCTTTAAATTACTTGTCCCTTACTTTCAAAACCCCCAATTTACAAAAGTCATAACCATTAATAAGAACATACCTCCCTGCAGTTCCTTGAGAAGACGACCCGAGGTTTAAATACTTCGGTTATCAATTTTAAAGGGGTTTGTTACTTGTGATAACCAAAACGTTTGTACAAAAGGATTTTCTGTTGGTTTAGAAGCTATACTTACAACGCGATCATATTTTTATATTTCTTTACTGATAGAAAATCCCATCTTCAAGCATGTCCATCAGGATCTCAGTGAAATGGGTGGTCGGCATGACGTAATGGGCAAAGATCTGCTGCCACGTCCTGGTCTCCCTAGAAAGATGAGTAAACAGCATCCCCTTGGGCTTCCTGTTGTCAGCGTCCATCACCCAAGGGGCATCTGGGGTGGCAATAACGTCCCGCAAAGCATCATAGTCAAAAGTCATACAATGTATGGCCACCTCCGCCTACTCAATGGCATCCGTGCCACTAGTCCTAGGTAGACAGCCGAGTCTATCCTGAATAGCTGCTTCCGTAACCATTACCTGACCACCGCGCAGGTGAACTGACTCAAGGGTGTGTCTGAAGAAGTTACAGTAAAATTCCTTCACCCAGGAGGAGTTCATGCTGCCTAGCTCTCTATCAATAAAGTCCATGCCCATCCCCTGAATACGTGTCGTAATGACTCGTCTCACATCAGTCGAGAGGACCAGTTTCTTCTCTATATTCAGATTCTTCTTCCAGTATGTCGGAAAGCAGAGCTCGCAGTATAGGTTAGGAAACCTATACGCTTTAGTAGGTGGCAGGTGTTGGTTGGCTTTATCCTCATCATTTAGAGGGTTTTTGGCATAGTTATAGTAGGGAGAAAGAGTGGAGGCTGAGGTTTCTTGCGCTTTCTAGAGGTAACTTTGACTTTTTCTCTATCGGCCATCCTGAAAACAGATAAGATAGGATATATACAATTAAGCCACGTAGAGGAAAATAAGCAAGGCATTAAGCATATATAGAAGGAAAGATGATAGACATATTCATGAAGTAAGGTAAAAATGATAGAATTCTTGGAAAGCAAGCACATAAGTCAGAAAACAATCAAAGCCATGAACCAAGAATCCAAGCAATATGTGTGCAATGCTTGTTTATTAAGCTCAATAAGTGTCATACCCAAAGGAATGGTGAACGAGTTAGTTTTAAACTAAAAAGGAAAGTCAATTGGTTAATCAAGTTAGAAGTTAGAAAACCAGCTAAAAGATTAGTAGCATGACGGTTATTGGCTCAATCACGATGAGTGCGAAAAATGAGAACAACAAGCACACTCACATTCATGAGGATGATGCAGTCATTGATGATGAAATATGAAATATTGCACAAAAGCATAGAATTGAAAAGCAGTTCATCAGCAATGCCCATGGTCATTAAATGTGCAATAATTAGTATAGAAAGAGTGAAATATGCACTTTGTGTAACTAAAACAGGTTAAGAACCAATTTGAGTTAAAAGTGTCACACAAGTGGAATGCACCAATCATTGCAAAAGAATGAACCATATTCAAAAATGCAAGTCGAGATCAAATGGTGAGCTTAGCATGAGTCAGAAAGAATTTGAGTTAACTTGAAAAGTGAAGGCATATGAAGGTTCAATGCATATCATGGGAAGCAAAATAGATACGGAAATGCCAATCCAAAGTAACCTAGGAATTGAACTTGGTGTAAGTCGAGTAAAACTCAATTCTGAAAGTGTCAAGTTCAATTCTAAGTAGCAAATTTAAAACCAAAACAATTTCTAAAAATTTGGACAGCATTCTGGCAGTAATTTAGACATTCCCGGAAAGCAAACAGCAATTTAAAATACAGTTCAGCATGGCAGCAATGAAAATCAGCATAATAGCACCATGATTCACATAAACACCACACCAGCATCATTCAATAAACAAGCAGCATTCAGAAAGTAAACAAGAACAGAGCACTTATCAGGCCTAGAATCCTCTAACCACATCCTATCTAGCTAATAGCATGTATCTCTATCTAATCTAACAAGCAGAATGAATCAACTAACTACTACAATTAACTAACAGAATTAAGAAAGGAAAGTAAAAATAGAGAACCAGTGATGAGGCAGGGGACCTAGAATGGTAGCAGGGATGGAGGGAGATGGGAATGGAAAGGAACTGAAGTGGTTCCGCTCAAGAAAGATGGTGATAGTGGCCTGCAGTGGCACAGATGACAGCGCGCAGAGCAGGGCAGCAAAGAGCAGAGGCGTGGCGCAGAGGCAGAGGAAGAGTGTGGTGGTCAGAGCAGATAGTGGTGGAATAGGGAAAGAGAAGAGATGGTGGTGGTTTCGCACGTTGTCGGCGACAGTGGGGGCGGGCGACGGAGGTTATAAGGTCACTAGAGTTGGCGGTATGGTGGCGGCCGGGGCTGGTCCCGGTAGTTAGGGGGTTGGTTGCAGGAGGAAGAGAGAACGTTGGAAGAGAAAGGGGTTAGGGCACGCGAATGGTGGTGTTCTCGCGTCCCTGGGGATTTATGGATTTTGAATCCACGCGTACGCGTCTCGTGCGCGTGCGCGTGGTTTGGCGAAAAAGGAAAGGGTGCGGAGGCGCCATATGCGCCTAAGCGTGGATGGGGAGAGTGCGCGTTGACGCGTGCGCGTGATGTACGCGTGCGCGTGGGTTGTAGCTCGCGCGAGGCACGCATTGTACGCGTGGTGTTCGCGCAACTCTCGGGTCATATGTTTGGGATCTAATTTGGCGCATCAACGCGTACGCGTCATGTGCGCGTACGTGTGCATGTGATTGTGCCCCACGCGTAATGTTCGCACTGCGTTAGCCCAACTCTCTGGAATTATGTATGGGGCTTCGTCCAACGATCGACGCGTGCGCGTGCAGTGTGCACATGCGTCCCTGCCCTCTTTATTTTTTTTTTCTTTCAAGAAACACTAAAAATAGCTTGAAATCTCTCTAACATTACCTTCAACTCGAAATCAACCAAAAATTCAAAATTAATAAAAATTTCCAAAAGCAACCAAAGATAACTTGCACCTTAAGCAACCACAATCAAAACATTAAGAGAAGATTGCAATGAAGAGGAAAACTACCTACAATGACAACTCGAATCACTTATTAATCAAATCTACAAGAGGGGTGGAAAGAGTTTACCATGGTGGGGTGTCTCCCACCTAGCACTTTTATTTTAAGTCCTTAAGTTGGACATTTTGGGAAGCTCTTTGTCATGGTGGCTTGTGGTTGTACTCATGCTTGAATCTCCAAGGATCTTTGCTCCGCAAGTGGTTGACAGAAATTCCAACCGTCTTCACCAAGATTGGGTGAAGCTCTACCCAAGATATGAGTTCCCAAAGTTGGTCTTCCAAGTGTGATCCGGGATCCTATATCTTATTTTCGCACCCGTCTTCGAGTTGACTGTCATGGTTCTTCCATCCGGGTGGTTGACACATAGAATTCTCTTTAGCACGCTAAAATCTCTTCCTATACCCACACAAATTTGCATTCTTCCAATCACAGTCCCTATGCTTAAGAGCTTTGACCTTAATGAGCATAATTCCAAACTTCCAACCACTACACAACTCCCTCTTACTATGGACTCCGCAAAGAGCTCTAAGTTGCCCATCCGTTTCAATCAAGCCATATTCAAGTGAGAAAGCGAAGCTTAAGGGAAAGAGTTTTACCCACATGAATGATGTGTTGGATGGTGGCTTGGGGAGGAAGACCTCTGGTATGCGAAATTGCTACTCAGGTTGTGAATTGTTGTTCGAAATTGATTCCCTGGCAATGGCACCAAAAACGGATGCACAGGACCATGGTCTAAACATATCTTCACAACTTCGCATAACTAACCAGCAAGTGTACTGGGTCGTCCAAGTAATACCTTACGTGAGCACGGCTAATCGTCTGGAGGCATCACCCTTGTCAATGGCTTCATCTTATCCTCTCAGTGAAAATGGTCAACGCACCCTGTCACGGCACGGCTATTCATCTGTCGGTTCTCGATCATGCTGGAATAGGATTTACTATCCTTTTGCGTCTGTCACTAACGCCCCGCAATCGCGAGTTTGGAGCTCGTCACAGTCATTCATTCATTGAATCCTACTCGGAATACCACAGACAAGGTTTAGACCTTCCGGATTCTCTTGAATGCCGCCATCATTCTAGCTTACACCACGAAGATTCTGGTTAGGAGATCTAAGAGATACTCATTCAGTCTAAGGTAGAACGGAAGTGGTTGTCAGGCACGCGTTCATAGGGAATGATGATGATTGTCACGTTCATCACATTCAGATTGAAGTACGAATGAATATCTTAGAAGCGAAACAAGATGAATTGAATAGAAAACAGTAGTACTTTGCATTAATCTTTGAGGAACAGCAGAGCTCCACACCTTAATCTATGGAGTGTAGAAACTCTACCGTTAAAAATACATAAGTGAAAGGTCCGGGCATGGCCGAGAGGCCACCCTTAAAACATGATCTAAGATAGCATACAACTGATCAAAGATACCTAATACAATAGTAAAAGGTCCTATTTATAATAAACTAGCTACTAGGGTTTACAAAAGTAAGTAATTGATGCATAAATCCACTTTCGGGGCCCACTTGGTGTGTTCTTGGGCTGAGCTTGAGTGTTGCACGTGTAGAGGTCCTTCTTGGAGTTGAACACCAGTTTTTGTGCTAGTTTGGGCGTTCAACTCTGGTTTTGGATCCTTTTCTGGCGCTGGACGCCAGAATTGGGCAGAGAGCTGGCGTTGAACGCCAGTTTGCGTCCTCTAAAATTGGCCAAAGTATGGACTATTATATATTTCTGGAAAGCCCTAAATGTCTAATTTCCAACGCAATTAGAAGCGCGCCATTTCGAGTTCTATAGCTCCAGAAAAGCCACTTTGAGTGTAGGGAGGTCAGAATCCAACAGCATCAGCAGTTCTTCTTTAACCTCTGAATCTGATTTTTGCTCAAGTCCCTCAATTTCAGCCAGAAAATACCTAAAATCACAGAAAAATACACAAACTCCTAGTAAAGTCCAGAAATGTGAATTTAACATAAAAACTAATGAAAACTTCCCTAAAAGTAACTAGATTCTACTAAAAACATACTAAAAACAATGCCAAAAAGCGTATAAATTATCCGCTCATCACAACACCAAACTTAAATTGTTGCTTGTCCCCAAGAAACTGAAAATCAAATAGGATAAAAAGAAGAGAATATACTATAAATTCCAAACTATCAATGAAACATAGCTTCAATCAAATGAGCGGGACTTATAGCTTTTTGCCTCTTGAATAGTTTTGGCATCTCACTTTATCCATTGAGGTTCAGAATGATTGGCATCTATAGGAACTCAGAGTTCAGATAGTGTTATTGATTCTCCTAGTTCAGTATGATGATTCTTGAACACAGCTTCTTTATGAGTCTTGGCCGTGGCCCTAAGCACTTTGTTTTCCAGTATTACCACCGGATACATAAATGCCACAGACACATAATTGGGTGAACCTTTTCAGATTGTGACTCAGCTTTGCTAAAGTCCCCAATTAGAGGTGTCCAGGGTTATTAAGCACACTCTTTTTTTGCTTTGGACCTTGACTTTAACCGCTCATTCTCAAGTTTTCACTTGACACCTTCACGCTACAAGCACATGGTTAGGGACAGCTTGGTTTAGCCGCTTAGACCAGGATTTTATTCCTTTAGGCCCTCCTATCCACTGATGCTCAAAGCCTTGGGATCCTTTTTATTTGCCCTTGCCTTTTGGTTTTAAGGGTTATTGGCTTTTTGCTCTTGCCTCTTGGTTTTAAGAGCTTTTGGCTTTTTCTGCTTGCTTTTTTTTTCTTGCTATAATTTTTTTTTTCGCCTATTTTTTTTTCTGCAAGCTTTTTTTTTTCTTTGCTGCTTTTTCTTGCTTCAAGAATCATTTTTATGATTTTTTGGATTATCAAATAACATGTCTCCTAGTCATCATTCTTTCAAGAGCCAACATATTTAACATTCTTAAACAACAACTTCAAAAGACATATGCACTGTTCAAGCATACATTCAGAAAACAAGAAGCATTGTCACCACATCAATATAATTAAACTAAGTTCAAGGATAAATTCAAAACTCATGTACTTCTTGTTCTTTTGAATTAAAACAGTTTTTATTTAAGAGAGGTGATGGATTCATAGGACATTCATAACTTTAAGACAAAGTTACTAACTACTAATGATCATGTAATGAAGACACAAACATAGATAGGCACATAACATAGAAAATGAAAAACAGAAGAAATAAGAACAAGGAATGAATCCACCTTAGTGATGTTGGCGTTTCCTTCTTGAGGAACCAATGATGTCCTTGAGCTCTTCTATGTCTCTTCCTTGTCTTTGTTGCTCCTCCCTCATTGCTTTTTGATCTTCTCTTATTTTATGAAGCATGATGGAGTGCTCTTGATGTTCCACCCTTAGTTGTCCCATATTGAAACTCAATTCTCCTAGGGAGGTGTTGATTTGCTCCCAATAGTTTTGTGGAGGAAAGTGCATTTGAGGCATCTCCAGGATCTCATGGTGATGAGCTTCATACGCCTCTTGAGCTCCTTGAATGGGCTCTCTTGCTTGCTCCATCTTTTTCTTAGTGATGGGCTTGTCCTCTTTAATGAGGATATCTCCCTCTATGTCAATCCCAGCTGAATTGCATAGGTGGCAAATGAGGTGAGGAAAGGCTAACCTTGCCATAGTGGAGGACTTGTCAGCCACCTTGTAGAGTTCTTGAGGTATAATCTCATGAACTTCCACCTCTTCTCCAATCATGATGCTATGGATCATGATGGCCCGGTCTATAGTAACTTCAGACCGGTTGCTAGTGGGAATGATTGAGCATTGAATGAACTCCAACCATCCTCTAGCTACAGGCTTGAGGTCCAATCTTCTTGGTTGAACCGGCTTGCCTTTGGAGTCAATCTTCCATTGAGCTCCTTCTACACATATGTCCATAAGGACTTGGTCCAACCTTTGATCAAAGTTGACTCTCCTTGTGTAGGGGCGTGCGTTCTCTTCCATGTTTGGCAAGTTGAACGCCAACCTCACATTTTCCGGATTAAAATCCAAGTATTTCCCCCGAACCATTGTAACATAGTTCTTTGGATCCGGGTTCTTACTTTGATCATGGTTCTTGGTGATCCATGCATTATCATAGAACTCTTGAACCATTAGGATGCCGACTTGTTGGATGGGATTTGTTAGAACTTCCCAACCTCTTCTTTGAATTTCATGTCGGATCTCCGGATACTCATTTCTTTTGAGTTTGAAAGGGACCTCAGGAATCACCTTCTTCTTGGCCACAACATCATAGAAGTGGTCTTGATGGGCTTTGGAGATGAACATTTCCATCTCCCATGACTCGGATGTGGAAGCTTTTGTCTTCCCTTTCCCCTTTCTGGAGGATTCTCTGATCTTAGGTGCCATCAATGGTAATGGAAAAACAAAAAGCTTATGCTTTTACCACACCAAACTTAGAATTTTGCTCGCCCTCGAGCAATAAAAGAAAGAATAGATGAAGAAGAAGAAGAAATGGAGGAGAGGGAGAGTGGGAAGTGTTTCGGCCAAGAAGGGTGTAGAGAGGTGTGTTGTGTGAATTTGATGAAGAATGGAGGGCTTTATATAGGGAAGGGAGGGGGGAAAGGTTTCGGCCATATGGGTGGGTTTGGGTGGGAAATTAGTTTTGAATTTTGAAGGTAGGTGGAGTTTATAAGGTAGGTTTATGGGGAAGAGTGGATGGATGTGAGTGGTGAAGAGATGATGGGGAAGAGAAATTGAGGTGATTGGTGAAGGGTTTTTGGGGAAGAGTGTTTATGGGGTTGTGTGAAAGAGAGTGGTGAGAAGAAGTGAGTGGAGGTAGGTGGGGATCCTGTGGGGTCCACAGATCCTGAGGTGATCCTGTGGGGTCCACAGATCCTGAGATGATCCTGTGGGGTCCACAGATCCTGGGGTGTCAAGGATTTGCATCCCTGCACCAATTAGGCATGTAAAATGCCTTTGCACACAACTCTGGGCGTTCAGCGCCAGGTTGGTGCCCATTTTGGGCGTTCAACGCCCATTTGTTGCCATTTCTGGCGTTGAACACCAGAACCATGCTTGTTCTGGGCGTTCAATGCCAGAATGCTGCCCATTTTGGGCGTTCAGCGCCAGAACCATGCTCTGTTCTGGCGTTGAACGCCAGGCAGATGCTCCTCCAAGGTGTGATTTTTCTTCTGCTGTTTTTGATTCTGTTTTCAATTTTTATATTTATTTTGTGACTCCTCATGATCATGAACCTATAAAGACATATAACTAAGAAAAATATAGTTAGATAAATAAAAATTGGGTTGCCTCCCAACAAGCGCTTCTTTAATGTCAATAGCTTGACAGTGGGCTCTCATGGAGCCTCACAGATGTTCAGAGCATTGTTGAGACTCTCCAACACCAAACTTAGAGTTTGACTGTGGGGGCTTTGTTTGACTCTGCTTTGAGAGAAGCTTCTTCTGCTTCCTCTCCATGGATGCAGAGAGAGATCCTTGAGTTGTAAACACAAGGTTGTCCTCATTCAATTGAAGGATCAATTCTCCTCTGTCCACATCAATCACAACTCTTGCTGTGGCTAGGAAAGATCTTCCTAGGATGATGGATTCATCCTCTTCCTTTCCAGTATCCAAGACTATGAAATCAGCAGGGATGTAAAGGCCTTCAACCTTTACTAACACGTCCTTTACTTGTCCATAAGCCTGTTTTCTTGAATTGTCTGCCATCTCTAATGAGATTTTAGCAGCTTGCACCCCATAGATTCCCAGTTTCTCTATTACAGATAAGGGGCATGAGGTTTATTCCTGAACCAAGGTCACACAGAACCTTAAAGATCATGGTGCCTATGGTACAAGGTATTATGAACTTTCCAGGATCCTGTCTCTTCTGAGGCAATGTCAGTTGATCCAGATCACTTAGTTCATTGATGAACAAGGGAGGTTCAACTTCCCAAGTATCAATGCCAAATAATTTGGCATTCAGCTTCATGATTGCACCAAGAAACTTGACAGTTTGCTCTTTAGTAACATCCTCATTCTCTTCAGAAGAGGAATACTCATCAGAGCTCATGAAGGGCATAAGGAGGTTCAATGGAATCTCTATGGTCTCTAGATGAGCCTCAGAGTCCTTTGGTTCCTTAGAGAGAAGCTCCTTATTGATCACTGGACGTCCCAGGAGGTCTTCCTCCTTGGGATTCATGTCCTCTCCTTCCTTTACAGGTTCGGCCATGGTGCTTATGTCAATGGCCTTGCACTCTCCTTTTGGATTCTCTTCTGTATTGCTTGGGAGAGTACTAGGAGGGATTTCAGTGATCCTTTTACTCAGCTGGCCCACTTGTGCTTCCAAATTTCTAATGGAAGACCTTGTTTCATTCATGAAACTTACAGTGGCCTCAGATAGATCAGAGACTAAGTTTGCTAAATTAGAAGTATTTTGTTCAGAGTTCTCTGTCTGTTGCTGAGTGGATGATGGAAAAGGCTTATTATTGTTAAACCTGTTTCTTCCACCATTATTAAAGCCTTGTTGAGGCTTTTGATCCTTTCATGAGAAATTTGGATGATTTCTCCATGATGAGTTATAGGTGTTTCCATAAGGTTCACCTAAGTAATTCACCTCTGCTATTGCAAGGTTCTCAGGATCATAAGCTTCTTCTTCAGAAGATGCCTCTTGAGTACTGTTGGATGCAGCTTGCATTCCATTCAGACTCTGAAAAATCATATTGACTTGCTGAGTCAATATTTTGTTCTGAGCCAATATGGCATTCAGAGTATCAACCTCAAGAACTCCTTTCTTCATAGGCGTTCTATTATTCACAGGATTCCTTTCAGAAGTGTACATGAACTGGTTATTTGCAACCATGTCAATGAGTTATTGAGCTTCTGCAGGCATTTTCTTTAGGTGAATGGATCCACCTGCAGAAGTATCCAATGACATCTTAGATAACTCAGACAGACCATCATAGAATATATCCAGGATGGTCCATTCTGAAAGCATGTCAGAAGGACACTTTTTGGTCAGTCCTTTGTATCTCTCCCAAGCTTTATAGAGGGATTCACCATCTTTTTGTTTGAAGGTTTGAACATCCACTCTAAGCTTGCTCAGCTTTTGAGGAGGAAAGAACTTGGCTAAGAAAGCCGTGACCAGCTTATCCCAAGAGTTCAGGCTGTCTTTAGGTTGAGAATCCAACCATATTCTAGCTCTGTCTCTTACAGCAAAAGGGAAAAGCATGAGCCTGTAGACTTCAGGATCTACTCCATTAGTCTTAATAGTATCACATATCTACAAGAATTCAGTTAAGAACTGAAAAGGATCTTCAGATGGAAGTCCATAAAACTTGCAGTTCTGCTGCATCAGAGAAACTAATTGAGGTTTCAGCTCAAAGTTGTTTGCTCCAATGGAAGGAATGGAGATGCTTCTTCCATGTAAATTGGAATTAGGTGCAATAAAGTCACCAAGCATCCTCCTTGCATTATTATTATTTTCGGCTGCCATCTCCTCTTCCTGTTCGAAAATTTTTGACAGGTGCTTGCTGGTTTGTTGTAATTTAGCTTCTCTTAATTTTCTCTTCAGGGTCCTTTCAGGTTCTGGATCTGCTTCAACAAGAATGTTCTTGTCCTTGCTCCTGCTCATATGACAAAGAAGAGGGCACAGAAAAAATAATAATAATAGAGTTCCTTTATACCACAGTATAGGGATCCCTTTGTGAGTGGAAGAAAAGAGGGAGCAAAGAATGTGGTGTAAAGAAAGAAACACAACTGTGAGGTGGGTAGAGATGTGATATGAGATGTTAGTAAATGAATAAATAAATAGAATAAGATGGGAGAGGGAGAATTTTCGAAAATAATTTTTGAAAAAGAGTTAGTGATTTTCGAAAATAGTTTTTGAAAAAGGTTAGTAATTTTTCGAAAATTAAAATCAAAAATTAAAATAATTAGTTAATTAAAAAGAATTTTTGAAAAAGAGGAAGACATTTTCGAAAATTAGAGAGAGAGAGTTAGTTAGGTAGTTTTGAAAAAGATAAGAAACAAACAAAAAGTTAGATAGTTAGTTAAAACAAATTTTGAAAATCAATTTTGAAAAGATAAGAAGATAGAAAGTTAGAAAAGATATTTTGAAATCAAATTTTGAAAAAGATAAGATAAGAAGATATTTTTTTGAAAAGATATGATTGAAATTAGTTTTTGAAAAAGATTTGATTTTTAAAATCACAATTAATGGCTTGATTCACCAGAAATCACAAGATATGATTCTAGAACTTAAAGTTTGAATCTTTCTTAACAAGCAAGTAACAAACTTGAAATTTTTGAATCACAACATTAATTGTTATTGTTATTTTCGAAAATTTGATAAAAAATGAGAAAAAGATTTTTGAAAAATATTTTTTTGGAATTTTCGAAAATAATTAAGAATTTTGAAAAAGATTTGATTTTTGAAAAAGATTTTGAAAAAGATAAGATTTTCAAATTGAAAATTTGATTTGACTCATAAGAAACAACTTGATTTAAAAAAAATTTGAAAAAGTCAACTCAAATTTTCGAATTTGATGAGAGAGAAAAAGGGAAAGATATTTTTTTGATTTTTGAATTTTTAATGAAGAGAGAGAAAAACAAGAAAAATGATGCAATGCATGAGAATTTTAGATCAAAACATGTGATGCATGCAAGAATGCTATGAATGTCAAGATGAACACCAAGAACACTTTGAATGTCATGATGAACATCAAGAACATATTTTTGAAAAAATTTTAATGCAAGGAAAACATGCAAGACACCAAACTTAGAATTCTTTAATGCTTAGACACTAAGAATTCAAGAATGCATATGAAAAACAAGAAAAGATACAAAACATGCAAATACAAAGATCAAACAAGAAGACTTACCAAGAACAACTTGAAGATCATGATGAACACTATGAATGTATGAATTTTCGAAAAATGCAAGATGCACATGCAATGGACACCAAACTTATAACATGACTCAAGACTCAAATAAGAACACAAAAATATTTTTGATTTTTATGATTTTTTAATATTTTTTTTTTGGATTTTTTTTCGAAAATTAATTTGAAAAAGGAAAATAAGGATTCCAAAATTTTTAATATGAATTCCAGGAATCTTGCCATGTTAATCTAAAGCTTCAGTCCAGAAATTAGACATGGCTCACTAGCCAGCCAAGCTTTCAATGAAAGCTCCGGTCCAAAATACTAGACATGGCCAATGGCCAGCCAAGCTTCAGCATGTAATTCAGACATGACATGCCTGACATACCCTACAGTCGTATAACAGCTGATGGTTGGAAGCCTCAGTCCAAAAGAATTTAGACATGGCTTTACAGCCAGCCAGGCTTCACATGCTTCATGAAAAACTAGAATTCATTCTTAAAAATTTTGAATAAATTTTATTTTTGAAAACATTTTTATTTTTTTCGAAAACAGATGACAAAATTTTAAAAATATTTTTGAAAAATTTTTGAAAATAAAATAAAAAGAAAATTACCTGATCTGAGCAACAAGATGAACCGTTAGTTGTCCAAACTCGAACAATCCCCGGCAACGGCGCCAAAAACTTGGTATGCGAAATTGCTACTCAGGTTGTGAATTGTTTTTCGAAATTGATTCCCTGGCAATGGCACCAAAAACGGATGCACAGGACCATGGTCTAAACATATCTTCACAACTTCGCATAACTAACCAGCAAGTGCACTGGGTCATCCAAGTAATACCTTACGTGAGTAAGGGTCGAATCCCACAGAGATTGTCGGTATGAAGCAAGCTATGGTCACCTTGTAAATCTCAATCAGGTGGATATCAAATGGTTATGGAGTTTTCAAAAATAAATAATAGAATAGGGATAGAAATACTTATGTAATTCATTGGTGAGAATTTCATATAACCGAATGGAGATGCTTTTGTTCCTCTGAACCTCTGCTTTCCTGCTATCTTCATCCAGTCAGTCTTACTCCTTTCCATGGCTGGCTTTATGTGATACATCACCATTGTCAATGGCTACTTTCGGTCTTCTCTCGGGAAAATGATCCAAATGCCCTGTCATGGCACGGCTAATCGTCTGGAGGCATCACCCTTGTCAATGGCTTCATCTTATCCTCTCAGTGAAAATGGTCAACGCACCCTGTCACGGCACGGCTATTCATCTGACGGTTCTCGATCATGCTGGAATAGGATTTACTATCCTTTTGCGTCTGTCACTAACGCCCCGCAATCACGAGTTTGGAGCTCATCACAGTCATTCATTCATTGAATCCTACTCGGAATACCACAGACAAGGTTTAGACCTTCCGGATTCTCTTGAATGCCGCCATCATTCTAGCTTACTCCACGAAGATTCTGGTTAGGAGATCTAAGAGATACTCATTCAGTCTAAGGTATAACGGAAGTGGTTGTCAGGCACGCGTTCATAGGGAATGATGATGATTGTCACGTTCATCACATTCAGATTGAAGTACAAATGAATATCTTAGAAGCGAAACAAGATGAATTGAATAGAAAACAGTAGTACTTTGCATTAATCTTTGAGGAACAGCAGAGCTCCACACCTTAATCTATGGAGTGTAGAAACTCCTAGTAAAAATACATAAGTGAAAGGTCCGGGCATGGCCGAGAGGCCACCCTTAAAACATGATCTAAGATAGCATACAACTGATCAAAGATACCTAATACAATAGTAAAATGTCCTATTTATAATAAACTAGCTACTAGGGTTTACAGAAGTAAGTAATTGATGCATAAATCCACTTCCGGGGCCCACTTGGTGTGTGCTTGGGCTGAACTTGAGTGTTGCACGTGTAGAGATCCTTCTTGGAGTTGAACACCAGTTTTTGTGCCAGTTTGGGCGTTCAACTCTGGTTTTGGATCTTTTTCTGGCGCTAGACGCCAGATTTGGGCAGAGAGCTGGCGTTGAACGCCAGTTTGCGTCATCTAAACTTGGCCAAAGTATGGACTATTATATATTGCTGGAAAGCCCTGGATGTCTACTTTCCAATGCAATTGGAAGCGCGCCATGTCGAGTTCTGTAGCTCCAGAAAATCCACCTTGAGTGCAGGGAGGTCAGAATCCAACAGCATCAGCAGTCCTTCTTTAACCTCTGAATCTGATTTTTGCTCAAGTCCCTCAATTTCAGCCAGAAAATACCTGAAATCACAGAAAAACACACAAACTCCTAGTAAAGTCCAGAAATATGAATTTAACATAAAAACTAATGAAAACATCCCTAAAAGTAACTAGATTCTACTAAAAACATACTAAAAACAATGCCAAAAAGCGTATAAATTATCCGCTCATCAACCTCCCCACACTTAGACAATGCGAGGTTTCTTCCCTTGGGTTCTTCCTTAGTTATTTCCACCTCTTGACAACTTCTTTTAAGATCTTTTTGCTTGTCAATTTCGTCAACAAGGGTACCAATATTACTTGGTTTGGAGTTGTCTTCAATAATGTCAATTCCACACCTAATGGGAGAGGATTCAAATTTTAATTGGAATTCATTGATGATTGACTCCGTCTCTTGATCAACCTCTTCATATTCTTCAATTTTGATATGCTTCGGAGGTTGTTGATACTCCCATGGTAGTTCCACGTCTCCTAAATTTTTAACCACGTCTTCCTTTTCTTCAATAATTGTAGGTTCCTCCAATTGTTCCAATACAAAACCCAACTCCTCTTTTTCCACCGGATTTTTCAATCTCTTCGTCATGCTTTGCTCTTCTTTGTTGTTATATCTTGTTCTTCTATTTGGTCTTTCACATGTGGTCACGGAAGCACCTTGAGTGTTCAAGCATTGGTAGGCTAAAGTGTGCACTACCTTAGTCAAGTTAGTCACAAATTCAAGTGTGTTCCTTTGCATATCCACTTGTCCTTGAAGTAGCAATGTGATAGAATCATCTATTGGAGCTTAGGGTGGATGAGAGGGTTCATTATTTTGGAGAGAGGGTTCATAGTAGGAAGGAGGTTCTTCTTGGTAAGGGTATGGAGATGGTGAGTATTGAGGTAGTTCTTGGTAGTAATCATGATAGGGTTGTGGTTGTTCTAAAGGTTCTTGCTCGTAGTGGGTACAAGGATATGGTATGGGTGATTGATTACATGGTGGATATGGATCATAGGAAGATGTTTGGTGAAGAGATGCGTGTGAGTATGATTGAGGTTCATGTTGAGGATATAGTTCATAGGCACATGATGGTGTGATGCCAAGGCATCATAGGCTAGTTTCACTAGCATTTTTCTGTTAGTTTTAGTTGTTTTATGCATTTTCTTGAGCTTAAAGTAACCAAAAATGGTTAAATGAAGAACAAAGTAATGAACCATCCAAACAATATGATTTTGATGCAAATTCCATGAGTTTTAGTTATATTACTTAAATGCTATGAATGAAAGATTTCTCATGAAATTTTGCAAGACTTTGATGCAATTGTTTGGATGATTTCAGGGAAGAAGAGGCTAAGCAAGGAAGCAACAAAATCAATAAAGGAAGCTTGTATATCACATGTGGAGTTTAAGTTCCAGTTTAAGCCTAAACTGGAGCTTAAACGCCAAAATCATGAAGGATAAGAAATGCTGGGATTGAAGTTTAACCTCCAGTTTGACCTCAAACTGGAGGTTAAACGCCAGAATGAAAAGCCTCACTTAAGGAGCATTCCACGTTTAACCTCCAGTTTGACCTCAAATTGGAGGTTAAACGCCAGAATGAGTATGCCAACCAGGGAGGAGTTCCACGTTTAACCTCCAGTTTGACCTCAAACTGGAGGTTAAACGCCAGAACCAGGAAGAGTACCAGGGGCCATTCCACGTTTAAGCTCCAGTTTGACTCAAACTGGAGCTTAAACGTGTTCGATAGTTTTTTCACTCCAGGGTTGCTCTCTCCATCTCCACGTTTAACCTCCAGTTTGACCCCAAACTGGAGGTTAAACGTGTTCGACACCTCCAGGGCCACCATTCCAAGCTTCCACGTTTAACCTCCAGTTTGACCTCAAACTGGAGGTTAAACGTGTTCGACCTCCAGTATGCCTACACCCCTTTCCACGTTTAACCTCCAGTTTGACCTCAAACTGGAGGTTAAACGTGTTCGACCTCCAGGATGCCTCATTCCTTTTCCACGTTTAACCTCCAGTTTAACCTTAAACTGGAGGTTAAACGTGTTCGACTACATTACTCTCCAGGGCTACCTTCTTCCATTTCCACGTTTAAGCTTCAGTTTAACCTTAACTGAAGCTTAAACGTGCTTCTACAAATGGCCTCACTGGAAGTGTCTGGCGTTTAAGTTGCAGTTTAAGCTTAAACTACAACTTAAACGCCACTCTTGAAAAGGGTTTCTGGGCCAAAAATATTGTGATTTAAGTTAGTCTTTGAGCACAAGTATTAACTTAAACTTACTTTGGTATGAAACCCAATTGAATATCATGGTTTATGGGATTGGGCCTGAAGGATTGATGAGTTTGAAATCTCAATTTATTGAGTCATGTGTCATTATTTGATTATCACTAAGTTGGCTCAATAAATGTTACAGGATCTGGATCAACAACCTCATCAAGATTATGGATCATAAACCCAAGGCAAAAGGAAAGCAAGGAGAGGCCTCAAAGCCCAAGAAGCACAACTGAAGCTCAATATAGAAAGTGTATAAATAGGATAGAAGTTAAGTTAGAGAGGACTTTTACTTTCACTTTTAGCTAGTTTCCTTTTCTTTGTAATTGAATTCAGAGCTATGATTCACTAAACCCCCTTTCATTGGGTTAGGGAGCTCTATTGTAATTCAATGAATCAATAATAGTTTATCTTCTTCTTCAATCTTTTCTCTTGAATTTTGTTAGAAAGCTTCTCGATCTAATTCCATTGAGTAGTTGTCTTGGGAAAGAGACTACTCATACTTGGAATCCTTCGGAGCCTTGGGAAAGGAATGGAGGATTCATGCTAGAGAAGCTTTCTCACAGTGGATTGGATTGGGGTTTGGATGGATATTGTGACATGTAATCCTACCAAATTGTGGTTCATGAAATTGTGTGGTATAATCAGTGATCAAGCATCATCTCTTCTTATGAACATTTAAACCAAGGGATTGGGAATTTGTTTGTTTTTAGAGAGCATTGGTGAGCCAAGGAATTGGGATCCAATCATATAAGATTGCCAAGCAAAATTCAATGAATGCATTGGTTGAGGAAGAGATTTACATGTTTTGATTCGGAGATTTCAATATCTCCTAAACCCAATGAATTCCCCATTTCTGATTTCCACTTTCTCTTTACATTCTGCAATTCAATTCTTGCAATCATCCCCATTCCCTTTTAATTTCAGCAATTTACATTCTGCTCTTTAATTCATGCAATTTAAGATTCAGCCATTTAATTTTCTTATCATTTACTTTTCCCGCCAATTTTACATTCCGCAATTATCATCTCAAATCTTGATTCCGCTCAACTAGAACACACTTCTAATCCGAATTGCTCACTCAACCAATCCTTGTGGGATTCGACCTCACTCTATTGTGAGTTTTTACTTGACGACGATAACCGGTGCACTTGCCGGAAGGAATTTTGCCGATCGTGCAATTTCCTAAATCGTAGCATAACACATTTATGCGCATCAAGTTTATGGCGCCGTTGCCGGGGATTGGTTTTTGATTGACAATTCTCAAATTGGAAGCTAACTAGATTGAGCAATTTTCTCTTGCTTTGATTAATTCTGTTCTAGATACTTGTTGAATTTTAATTTCTGCACTTGGTTACATGCTTTCCTTCTTTATGCCTTTAAATCCATGCAACTAACTCACTGACTCACTAACTGTTTGATTTAATTCCTCAATTGATCTAACCATACTCTTCCATTAACCAAGAGTATTTCACTTGTTTGTGTTTGAGCTGTGTTCTTGTATGACAGGTAGGAGAGGAGAGACATCAACTCCTCCATATACCGAACCGGAAAGGACCCTTCATAGACTTAGAAGGGAAGCAAGAGGGAAGAGAGTAGTGGGAGAAGAGGAATCTGAAGGAGAATCTGAGGACAATTTTGAGGAAGCTCTAGATCTCAACATGGATAGAGAAGTTCACAACCATGAGAGAGCTGATGGAAACAATGCCATTCCTGAGAGGAGGGTTCTTAGTTCATACATAAACCCAACCTCTGGGAATTGTGGTAGTAGCATCCAGAAACCACCCATTCAGGCCAACAATTTTGAGCTCAAGCCACAGCTAATATCATTGGTGGAAAATCATTGTTCCTTTGGAGGAAGTTCTAATGAAGACCCAAACCAACATCTCACAAAATTCCTGAGAATTTGTGACACTGTGAAGTCCAATGGAGTCCAGGAAGATGCCTATAAACTGCTTTTGTTCCCATTTTCACTTAGGGACAAGGCAGCTAAGTGGCTGGAATCATTCCCAAGGGGGAGTCTAACCACATGGGATGAGGTGGAAGGCAAGTTTCTGGCACGTTTCTACCCTCCACAAAAGGTCAATAGGCTTCGATCTGAGGTCCAGACTTTTAGACAACAAGATGGTGAAACTCTCTACGAGGCATGGGAGAGATTCAAGGACTTGACAAGGAAATGCCCACCAAACATGTTCCATGATTGGGTGCAACTGCACATCTTCTATGATGGGCTCTCTTATGAATCAAGGAAGGCTGTAGACCATTCATCAGGAGGTTCATTGAACAAGAAAAAGACCGTGGAAGAAGCCATTGAAGTGATCGAGACAGTGGCTGAGAATGAGTACTACTATGCATCAGAAAGGCACAACACTAAGGGAGTCATGGAGCTGAACCATGTTGATACAATTCTAGCCCAAAACAAGGTGTTTGCCAAGCAACTAGCAGAGCTTACCAGGCAATTAGAAACAAAGCAAGTGGCTGCAATACACACACAAGATCAAGAGGAAGTAGGCATTGAAGGAGGTGATTGGGATGAGGTTAACTATGTGGGAAACCAACAAAGGCAATCATATGATCCACACTCCAACACTTACAACCCAGGCTGGAGAAACCACCCAAACTTTGGGTGGGGAAACCAACAAACCCAACCACAAAACCACAAACCTTACAACCACAACCAACAAAACAACTCCACATACCAAAACTCCAACCAAAAATCATACCAAGCCACACAAAACACTTACCCCCAATCATCATATCATGGCCAAAATAATCAACATATCCAACCTAATCCGAACCAACAATTTCAAGATCAATTAAACCGGATGGAAGGAATGATGGCAACCATGAGCCAAGACATAATTGAATTGAAGAGCTTCAGGGATGATGTGAGAACTACCTTAAGAAACCATGGTGAAAAACTCAAAAGGTTGGAATCTCAAGTAGGAGAGCTATCTCAACAGGCACCCAAATCAACTGCAGTGTTCCCTAGTGACACAGAAAAAAATCCTAAGGGGGAACAAAAGAGAGTAAGATGGGAAGAGTGCAAGGCCATCACCATATTGAAGGAAGCCTCAGAAGAAGAAGGAATCAGGTCCTCACAGCAGGAACCAGAAATCTTGAAAGAAGATGTGGAAGAAGTTAAGCAGGAAAGTGGAACTGAGCAAGCCAAGGATCTGCAAAAAGGCATGATGGAGGTATACCAACCAAAAGCACCATTTCCTGAAAGGTTAGGAGGAGGTGAAAAAAGGAAAACCTATTCAAGGTTTCTAGAGACATTTAATTCTCTGCATGTCAATATTCCCTTTCTTGAGATTCTTCATCAAATGCCCACACACATCAAGTATTTAAAGGAATTGTTAAGCAAGAAAAGAGTTTTGAAGGGAGGACAAATGGTAACAATGAACAAAGAATGCAGTGCTCTCATCAAGAAAGACACACTCTCTAAGAAAATGGACCCAGGAAGTTTTCATATCCCTTGCATCATAGGGGAAACAAAAATTGACAGAGGATTCTGTGATCTAGGAGCTAGCATAAATGTGATGCCTCTAACTCTTATGAAGAGGCTACAACTGAACGAGGTGAGATCCACTGATGTAATCATACAACTGGCTGACAAAACTCAGAAGCAAGCTGAAGGGGTAGTTGAAAATGTGCTGGTGAAAGTAGGAGATTATTATTTCCCCACAGACTTTGTCATTGTGGACATGGAGGAAAGCTATTTACACCCTATCATTCTGGGCAGACCATTTCTAGCCACTACTAGAGCGCTCATAGATGTAGAACAAGGAGAACTAATTCTGAGAATACATGATGAACAGCTCATTTTCAAAGTCTTCAAACCTGCATCTGAGCCTGAACCAGAATCTGAAAAGCCCAAAGATGATAGTAGCCATCCATGTTTGGAGGAAAGTAATCCAGCAGCTGAGACTCTAAAACAGTCATTGGAAGGCAAACAAGAGTTGCAAGAGTTAGAGCCACAAGAATCAGTGGAAACAGATCAGAAGGATCCTCCTGACATAAAGGTCAATGAAGAAATCCTCAAGAGAAAGGGAAGAGTGATAGGGAGATTGCCAAGAGGATGGAGAAACAAGAAAATTCCCACTGAAGGTTTTTCTCCAGGAGATAAAGTGATCTCAAGTCATTATCTGCCAATCCCACCTGGCCTCAAGACCATTCCTTCTCAGCTCCCTCAAGTGTTCACAATCAAGAAAGTTCTTTCTTTGGAACATTTAGAGGTCATGAATGAATCAAGAGGGGACGTTTTCATAGTGAGAGGAGAGGACGTCAAGCACTACAATCCACCCTAACAAGGGACAACCGTCAAGCTAGTGACGTTAAAGAAGCGCTTCATGGGAGGCAACCCATGTTTTTAGTATCCTTAATCTTTAGTGCTTTGCTTTACATCTAATAAAGTATGGTTTCTTATGCATGAACTTGAATCCTCAGGACAACTATTGATTAAGTGCACTAAACCGTGCATGTAAATTACAATTGGTCTCTAAGTTTGGTGTGCCTGATGGCACTCCCAAATCTTACTCAAATTGAATTCCATCTTTCATTCAAGGTGCACAACCAAACATTAAGTTTGGTGTTCTTTTTGAACACAGTTTATGAAAAGCAAGAAGTTCCTCTGGATTTCAAAATTCATGACAAGTATACCATTCATATGTTTTAATGCTTTAGTTTCAATTACTTAGGGTAGTCACTTTGTTTAGAATCAAAGAGCCAAGGTGACTATGATTTATTAGAAATATGCACACTCATTAAGGACAACCAATATGGATGTCATGTCATCAGGAGACTTAACCAAAAACTAAGTTTGGTGTCCAAATAATAAGTGTGCATACATGTAGAATGTCACGGCTATAAGCTCATAAAGACAAGCATTGATTTACATGTGCAAATACTATTCATAATTCACATGGACCGAAAAATGATAGCAATTTTGTTTGTTTGTGCAGGTACAAAAGAAAAGACAAAAATGGAGGAAAAAGACAAAGGGAGGTACGTGCTTGGTCAAAAAGAAAATTCATAATTCTTTGAAACTAACACATGGGAAAAGGAAGTTCTGCAAGAAAAGAAAGCTACATGTACAACCTAATGCATCCAGAATACTTCCAAGAAAATGAAAAGCCAATCGTCCTTATCTACAATTCATATATTTACCATCAAGCCACCCTTCACAAACCACCCTAGCCGTTCATTTTTCACTCATGGGCACTATAAAGAACCACTTGGGGAACGAGTCCCACACCATCAATCCTCCTTCATACACTTTTTCCTTCATCATAGCATAACCATCTCTTGCCGAAAACAATCTCACCACACCTCCAACAACACTTCTTGCTTCACCGTGTCAACTTTAGTTGTCACTTACCAAAATGGCAGCTTCATCTAGCCACAAAAGAAGAAAAGACAAGCAGCCAATGGAGGAAAACAGGGGATTCGATGCATGGAGATACAGATCAGTGTTCCATGAGATTCAAGCCGAATGGATGAGACCTAAAACGGTACTAGCTGAGGTCCCCTTTGAACTTGAAAAGGATGAGTTCCCAGGTGTTTGGGAAAAGATCAAAAAGAGGAAGTGGGAGCTCCTAACTAAGCCAATCACTAGAATCAACATCAACTTGGTGAAGGAGTTTTATGCAAATGCAGTAAGGGAGGATCAAACCAAGAACCCCACATACAAAAGCTATGTGAGAGGGGTGGAAGTTGACTTCAGTCCCAAAGCAATCATGAAAACTCTTGGCCTGAAAAACATACATTTCAGCTAAGCAAGTTATGACGAAAGGATGAGAGGAGAACCTGACTATACAACTATTGCTGAAGACCTTTGTGCCATCAGAGCTGAATGGGTGAGAAAAACAAGAGGGGCTCCAAGAGTCTTGAGAAGAGGAGACCTAACACCTGAAGCTAAAGGGTGGTATGCAATAGTTAGGAGATCCATCCTACCCACTGCAAACTCTTCAGAAATAGTCCCTAAAAGAGCCATCTTGCTACATTGCATTATGGTTGGAGGAGAGATCAAAGTTCATAAACTCATTGCTGAACAGATACAAGAGTTTAGTGAGAAAAGTGACCCTGAATCCTGGCTTCATTTCCCTAGCACCATCATTAGACTATGCATTGATGCCCAAGTACCACTTGAGGATGAAAGACCTAATTGGTTATATCCTGGGCTGGCCATAACTGCACACAGAATGACTCTTGGCCCAACTCCTCCAAGACATACAAGAAGAAGAAATGAAGAAGGGCAACAAGTGGAAGCCGAGCAAGAAGCAGAACAAGAAAGACAGGAAGGAGAAGACAGAGAAGAAGAGCAAGAAGAGCAAGCAACTCCTGAAAGAAGACAACAAATTCCCAGAGACCCCATGGATATGAGCAGAATGCAGGAAATCATGGAAGGAATGTCTCAACAATACATGAGGTCTCAGGAAAGACAAGAAGACTTTCATCTAAAAATGATGGATATGCAAAGGAACTTTGAATCAAGATTCTTTGATCTGCAAAGGGAACAAAATCTACACTTACAGGAATCCTTCAGCCACATATGCCAACACCAAGATGCCAATGTCTTGGCAATCAAGGAAGCCACCACTTTACAGAATGCAAGATACTCAGTCCAAGCTGACTACAACATCAGTTCGCAAATCAAGCTTAACTACATAGGGGAACATCTACACAAGATGGACCCAGCATTCCCAGCTTATGATGAGTATTTCAAAGGGAGGAAAGAAGGAGAAATAAACAAGGCAATGATCCTTGAAAAAGGAGTGGAAGAAACGATGAAAAAGGCTGGATTCTGGAAAAAGCTCATAAGAAAAGACAAAGGAAGCACAAGTGGTCAAAAAGAGGCAGGAAGCAAGAAGAAGCAGGATCCCAAGAATTAAGAAGAACCAAGCAATAAATAAGAGGTGGTCTCGTTCCTTAATAATCAAATGATAATTGGTGAATTGTCTTTATGAACGTGTTTTCATCATCAGTCATTTAAGTGTTAGGTGGAGTTTTTTTTTATGAGTCGTTTTTTTTTTAGTATGTGTGTTTGTTAAGTGCTTTGAATAAAGTGAGTGCCTAGATGTTTGGATATAACTTCACCTTCTTAAACAAGTGCGTGCCATGCTTGTTCTGTTTCCAAAAATAAAAGAAAAGTTTGAACAAAAGTAACCGGCTAAATTAGTGACAAATCAAGTAGAATTAAGTGGTGGTATGCATGCTTGATTGTTTAGTCACATCACTAAAATTTGAGTGTAGAATTATCATTTTTTATGTAGAAGTAAAAATTGTCTATGGATCTTGATGAATAAATGTCTTTGGCCATGAAAAAGAAAGAAAAAGGAAAAGAAAAAGCCACGGAAAAAGGCAACCAAAAAGCAAAAAAATTGAGAAAATAAGCTAGGCACCAATGGTTTGAACTCCTGAGACAAATGCCTGTGGTGTTTATGTATTAAGGATATGCTTGGATGAATAGGTTCTGAGGAGTGTTTCAACACTTGGTAACTTGGGTTAACTAACCCGGGATTATCAACCAAAAGTCCATTATCAAGAGCAACCTCAATACAAAACATTTAGTCACACAAAGAGGTGCTGGGCACCAATGTCTCAAGAAGAAATGTGAACTAAAATGCCTAAAGTGGATATGTGTAGTGCACTGATAAGAAAAAGAAAATGCCAAAGGCTTGTGCAACACATGACACTAAGCAAGCAAGGAGCAAAAGAAGCTCTAAGAAAAAGAAAAGAAAAACAAAAGAGAAGTGCCAAAGACATAAGAATAACAGGAGGCCATAGCAATTTTTGACGGATGCAATGAAAAAGTGATAATCCTACCTGATAAGTATGAAAAAGTGATGCTGCAACTTTCTGCATAGAACCCTTCTGATGAACTTCAATTGCTTGCTAATATAGCCAATGTAATTACTTTCTGTTCATACTTTCTTCTCAAATAACTCAGGACTTGCTTAGGGACAAGCAAGTATTAAGTTTGGTGTTGTGATGCCAAGGCATCATAGGCTAGTTTCACTAGCATTTTTCTGTTAGTTTTAGTTGTTTTATGCATTTTCTTGAGCTTAAAGTAACCAAAAATGGTTAAATGAAGAACAAAGTAATGAACCATCCAAACAATATGATTTTGATGCAAATTCCATGAGTTTTAGTTATATTACTTAAATGCTATGAATGAAAGATTTCTCATGAAATTTTGCAAGACTTTGATGCAATTGTTTGGATGATTTCAGGGAAGAAGAGGCTAAGCAAGGAAGCAACAAAATCAATAAAGGAAGCTTGTATATCACATGTGGAGTTTAAGTTCCAGTTTAAGCCTAAACTGGAGCTTAAACGCCAAAATCATGAAGGATAAGAAATGCTGGGATTGAAGTTTAACCTCCAGTTTGACCTCAAACTGGAGGTTAAACGCCAGAATGAAAAGCCTCACTTAAGGAGCATTCCACGTTTAACCTCCAGTTTGACCTCAAACTGGAGGTTAAACGCCAGAATGAGTATGCCAACCAGGGAGGAGTTCCACGTTTAACCTCCAGTTTGACCTCAAACTGGAGGTTAAACGCCAGAACCAGGAAGAGTACCAGGGGCCATTCCACGTTTAAGCTCCAGTTTGACTCAAACTGGAGCTTAAACGTGTTCGATAGTTTTTTCACTCCAGGGTTGCTCTCTCCATCTCCACGTTTAACCTCCAGTTTGACCCCAAACTGGAGGTTAAACGTGTTCGACACCTCCAGGGCCACCATTCCAAGCTTCCACGTTTAACCTCCAGTTTGACCTCAAACTGGAGGTTAAACGTGTTCGACCTCCAGTATGCCTACACCCCTTTCCACGTTTAACCTCCAGTTTGACCTCAAACTGGAGGTTAAACGTGTTCGACCTCCAGGATGCCTCATTCCTTTTCCACGTTTAACCTCCAGTTTAACCTTAAACTGGAGGTTAAACGTGTTCGACTACATTACTCTCCAGGGCTACCTTCTTCCATTTCCACGTTTAAGCTTCAGTTTAACCTTAACTGAAGCTTAAACGTGCTTCTACAAATGGCCTCACTGGAAGTGTCTGGCGTTTAAGTTGCAGTTTAAGCTTAAACTACAACTTAAACGCCACTCTTGAAAAGGGTTTCTGGGCCAAAAATATTGTGATTTAAGTTAGTCTTTGAGCACAAGTATTAACTTAAACTTACTTTGGTATGAAACCCAATTGAATATCATGGTTTATGGGATTGGGCCTGAAGGATTGATGAGTTTGAAATCTCAATTTATTGAGTCATGTGTCATTATTTGATTATCACTAAGTTGGCTCAATAAATGTTACAGGATCTGGATCAACAACCTCATCAAGATTATGGATCATAAACCCAAGGCAAAAGGAAAGCAAGGAGAGGCCTCAAAGCCCAAGAAGCACAACTGAAGCTCAATATAGAAAGTGTATAAATAGGATAGAAGTTAAGTTAGAGAGGACTTTTACTTTCACTTTTAGCTAGTTTCCTTTTCTTTGTAATTGAATTCAGAGCTATGATTCACTAAACCCCCTTTCATTGGGTTAGGGAGCTCTATTGTAATTCAATGAATCAATAATAGTTTATCTTCTTCTTCAATCTTTTCTCTTGAATTTTGTTAGAAAGCTTCTCGATCTAATTCCATTGAGTAGTTGTCTTGGGAAAGAGACTACTCATACTTGGAATCCTTCGGAGCCTTGGGAAAGGAATGGAGGATTCATGCTAGAGAAGCTTTCTCACAGTGGATTGGATTGGGGTTTGGATGGATATTGTGACATGTAATCCTACCAAATTGTGGTTCATGAAATTGTGTGGTATAATCAGTGATCAAGCATCATCTCTTCTTATGAACATTTAAACCAAGGGATTGGGAATTTGTTTGTTTTTAGAGAGCATTGGTGAGCCAAGGAATTGGGATCCAATCATATAAGATTGCCAAGCAAAATTCAATGAATGCATTGGTTGAGGAAGAGATTTACATGTTTTGATTCGGAGATTTCAATATCTCCTAAACCCAATGAATTCCCCATTTCTGATTTCCACTTTCTCTTTACATTCTGCAATTCAATTCTTGCAATCATCCCCATTCCCTTTTAATTTCAGCAATTTACATTCTGCTCTTTAATTCATGCAATTTAAGATTCAGCCATTTAATTTTCTTGTCATTTACTTTTCCCGCCAATTTTACATTCCGCAATTATCATCTCAAATCTTGATTCCGCTCAACTAGAACACACTTCTAATCCGAATTGCTCACTCAACCAATCCTTGTGGGATTCGACCTCACTCTATTGTGAGTTTTTACTTGACGACGATAACCGGTGCACTTGCCGGAAGGAATTTTGCCGATCGTGCAATTTCCTAAATCGTAGCATAACATATTTATGCGCATCATGGTGGTAATTGATTTTCACAAAAAGGTTCACCATAGCCATTAAATTGACATGCATTAGGATGGTGGTTATACCTATAAATATCCGGAGTTTGTTGCCAATAGGAGTGATCAATTCCTTGAGGCTCCTCCCATCTTTGTTGGTTCCATCCTTGATACATATGGTCATTGAAGTTCATGTTTTCTACAACACAATTAGAACCAAACTCATAGCCAAAGTGAGAATTCATAGTGGAAACTAAGGAAAACAAACTAAGTCTAAGAAACAAGTGAAAGAGCAACGTATTCACAATATTCACATATATATAATAACCAATAACATAACACCATTGCAATTCTCCGGCAACGGCACCATTTTGATGAATGGTTTTTTGACGGTTTAGAATTTCACAATTTAAATCTCGTCGAAGTATAGTTTCTAAATCACAATAATCCATTCATACAAACATTTGTTTGTCACAAGTACAAACCCCTAAAATTATAAACCAAAGTATTTAAACCTCGGGTCGTCTCTCAAAGGAATTGCAGGGTAGTGTTCTTGTTATTGGTCATGGACATGTATATTTTGGGGTTTTGATTAGGAAACAAGAAAAGTAAATGATAAAGGAAATCAAATGACAAAAAGGTATTGGCAAGATTTGGTGGTCAAGAATTTCTATCCTCATCACTAACCACAATATGACAATTGCAAGGATCAATCCCACTAAGTCATCCTCTAACAAGTAAGGAAAAGTCAAATGAGCTATATCAATCCAAGTCCATAAGTCCTAGCTATTCAATAATTGAATTGATGAGAGCTAGAGTCAATGGCTATCAACTATCAATCACTTGGACATCTGGAACTCAAGAATTCCTAAGTTACCTTCCCAAGCCAAGAACATAAAATTCTACTCTAATATCTTCTCAAGCATTTTGACAAATACTTGGAAGGCATAAAAGGAAAATGTAGTAAATTGACAACAAGAATGAAATCCAACAACAATTATAGCAAAGAATTAACAACAACAATAAAAAAGAACATTATTGACATGAATTACCTCAAATTGAATTAAAAGAAAATAAAAGGAACAAGAGTAAATCAACAAGTATGGAAACAATGTAGAAGAAATTACAACAAAAGAATAGAAGACTAATGAATGTAACAACAAAGAATTGAGAAGTAGAAGTAGAAAAGAGCATGAATTAAAGCTAGATCTAAGATTATTGAACTAAACCTAATCCTCATCCTAGAGAGAAGTGAGAGCTTCTCTCTCTAAAACTAACTAAAACTAATCCTTAAACTAAAACTATGTGTCAAAATGATGGAATCCCCTGTTTGCTCTTCAATCCTTGGTCTTTAAAGCATTTTGGCGCCAAAGTTGGTTACAAACTGGGCCCCACAGCTTCTCAAAATTCGCCGGGCATGTTTTTAATTTAAAATTATGTGCCAGCACCGACGCGTACGCTTACAGCACGCATGCACGTCCCTTGAGTTTTGGTGATCCACGCGTGCGCGTACATTGCCTGTGCGCATCCATGAGCTCATCCAATTCTTTGGCTTTTCCATGTGTTCTCTATTTTGCATGCTTTTCTCTTCACTCCTTTGATCCATCCCTAGCCCTTTTCAACCTGAAATCACTAGCAAACAAATCAAGGCATCTAGTGGAATCAAAGGTGAATAAAAATTATCAAATTAAAGGTCTAAAAGCATGTTTTTACATTTATACACAAATTAAAGGAGAATCACAAAACCATGCTATTTCATTGAATAAATATGAGAAAAGGTTGATAAAATGCTCTAAATTCAATACATGATAAACCCTGAAAATGAGGTTTATCAGAAGCATGAAAGCATTCAAGCAAATAATCAAGCAATTGTGAAATTGGATAAAGGTATGGACATAGATTGATGTGCAAGGTAACTTTAATGAACAAAATGGGGTATGAAACTTACACATCAATCAATGACACACTTTGAATTTTATTTGCAATACCTAATTGACATAGAAGTGGGAGACATTGGTGCTATAGAACTTAGGTGAAGAGGTAGAAATTAAAATCAATCACATAGCATGAATGGTCCACAAAGCTTGAAAAGCTCAAAAATATGTCACTAGGTAAGCTTTCGATCCAATTTAACAATTCCAAAATCTCAACGCATGAAATAGGTGATGTGGATAAAGATCAATCATACACAAGCATCACCTAACAAAAAATGCATTGATCATACATAATTTGCCACATCACAGATAATGAAATCAAATCACATGATGGCTAGCTACAATATGCAATTCGAAAAATATAAAGAGCTTGAGGCAGTGTCACATGTACTTGGTGTTCAAAAAGGTTAAACATGAAAAATTTAAAACCAAGTAACAAAAGGTAACCTCAATTAAGGAAGTCTAACAATGAAAATTAACAACAATGATATTAACATAACATCTTAGCAATAATCAGCAGCAATAAACAGTAAATAAGACTAATAAGCTGGTGCACGAAATTGTGATCCCTAGTAATGGCTCCAAAAACTTGGTGCTCTAATCTTAATTCATAATTTGTCACAACTTCGATACAACTAACCAGCAAGTGCACTGGGTCGTCCAAGTAATAAAACCTTACGTGAGTAAGGGTCGATCCCACGGAGATTGTCGGCTTGAAGCAAGCTATGGTCACCTTGTAAATCTCAGTCAGGCGGATATCAAATGGTTATGGAGTTTTCGAATAATGATAATAAATAAACAGAAAATAAAGATAGAAATACTTTTGTAAATCATTGGTAAGAATTTCAGATAAGCGTATAGAGATGCTTTCGTTCCTCTGAACCTCTGCTTTCCTGCTGTCTTCATGCAGTCATTCCTACTCCTTTCCATGGAAAGCTTTCTGTAAGGCATCACCGTTGTCAATGGCTACATCCCATCCTCTCTGTGAAAAAGGTCCAAATGATCTGTCACGGCACGGCTAATCATCTGGAGGTTCTAGATCATACTGGAATAGGATTTACCCTCCTTTTCCGTCTGTCACTACGCCCAGCACTCGCGAGTTTGAAGTTCGTCACAGCCATCCCTTCCCAGATCCTACTCGGAATACCACAGACAAGGTTTAGACTTTCCGGATCTCAGGAATGGCCATCCATGGGTTCTAACTTATACCATGAAGATTCTAATATCTCGGACTCGGTCCTCTGTATTAGATATCTAAGAGATACTCATTCTAGCTTGTTTGCATGTAGAACAGAAGTGTTTGTCAGGCACGCGTTCATAAGTGAGAATGATGATGAGCGTCACATAATCATCACCTTCATCATGTTCTTGGGTGCGAATGGATATCTTAGAAGCGGAATAAGTTGAATTGAATATAAAACAGTAGTACTTTATATTAATCCTTGAGGAACAGCAGAGCTCCACACTTTAATCTATGGTGTGTAGAAACTCTACCGTTGTAAATACATAAGTGATAAAGGGGAATCTTGTCTCACAACAATCTTCCTTTCGGCAAGTGTACCGAATTGTCGTCAAGTAAAACTCACAATAGAGTGAGGTCGAATCTCACAGAGATTAACAGATTAAGCAATCAATGGTTAATTGATTATCCTAGTTAGACGAATCATATTGGAGTGATAAGTAAAAAGGAAATGTAAATAGCATAAAAGTAAAGAAAGCAATAAAGTGCAGAAAAGTAAAATGGCGAGAACAGTAAATGTAAGAACTAAAAATAAGATGAACATTGGGATCAAGAGATATTGCAATCCTCCGGATCAAGTTCATTCTCATCTCCTCCTCAATCAATGCATTCATTGATCTCCTTGGCAATCTTAAGTGATTGAACTTGGTAATTCAATCTCTCAATTCTTGATCAATAGCCAATTCCTTGGTCGATTGCTCATGAGAAGAGATGAAGTATGGTCACTGATTATACCACATGCCTTCCCAAATCAAGTGTTGGTAGGATTATAGTCACCATACCCATCCAACCCCAATTTGGTCCAACATGAGAAAGCATTTCTAGCATGATCTCCTCATTCCTCTTCCAAGGTTCAGAGGAAATCCAAGTACGAGAAACTTCTCTTCCGAGACAATTACCCAATTGGATGAAGATCGAAAGCTCTCTAGTAAAATCAAGAGAAAAGAAAGAAGAAGAAGAATAAGAACTACAATTGATCCATTGAATCACAATAGAGCTCTCTAACCCAATGAAAAGAGTTAGTTGATCATTGCTCTACCAAAATAGAAAAGAAAGAAAGTGCAGAAAAGTAAAGATGAAGATTAAAACTACAATTGAAACTTCAAAATTCATAAATAAAAAGTACAAAGAAAAGAAAGAGAAGGAAAAGTGTGTGAGGGGAGGGAGTCCGAAGACCCCTCTTCAATCCCCCATTCGAGAATGTCCTTTGAATGTAAAAGCTAAGGCCCTTATATAGGCTCTCTAAATTACAAAATGAAATTAAAAGCAATTTACAATTAAATGAAAATTCCTATTCTAGATGCTTCTTGTGGCCTTGATTGGTTGACACTTGTGGGCTTGCTTCCTTGAGGTTGGGTGGTCCTTGAAAGGGAATCAAGTTAAGGTCCAGGTGCTAATGTCAGTGCTAATGTTAGCCACACTAACGCTACAAGTGTGGCGTTAGTGCTGAAGTTAGTGTGGCTAATGTCACACTTGCTACCCAATTGGTGTTTTTGGGGCTTAAAAGATGCCTCTAGTTTGTGCTCCAATTTCATGCCCACTATAGAGTATTATATATTGTTGGAAAGCTCTGAATGTCAGCTTTCTAGCGCAACTAGAATCACCTCAATTGGACCTCTGTAACTCAAGTTATGCTTATTTGAAGTGGACAAGGTCGGTGGCCTAGTTGCTGGCGTTATTGGAAAACGTGAGTGCCAATAACGTCCGCGATCAGGGGATGAAAATTGCCAGGTTTTGGAGCTCAAAATTAATATCCACCCCAAACTATTATATATTTTTGGAAAGCTCTGGATGTCTACTTTCCAACGCTTTTGGAAGCGCATCATTTGGAGCTCTACAGCTCGAGTTACACTTCTTGGAAGGTGAAGAGGTCAGCTGGCCTTACTACAAGTTGACAGCATGTTCATCTTTGCACTTTCAAGGCAGGTTTTCTCCCTTAAATTCAGTGTCAACTGATGACATGTCACCATGTTATGTTTTTTTATGCTTTTTCATTTGTTTTCAATAGGTTTTATGCACTTTCTTGAGCCATAAGCAAGCCAATTGGGTAGATTTTCATGTTTCCTTTGATTTAATCAACCATAGATGAATTAATGGAATTTCATGAGGTTTTATGCTATAATTGTCATATATTATGAAAGAATAAATATCTCATGATTTTGAGCATAGCTTTGATGTATTTGGTTGATTAATGATAGGTGAAGAAAGCTTGGAGAAAGGTTGAAGTAAGAAGGAATGGCTAGGAAGAAAAGAGAACAAAAAGCTTGAGCAAAAGTTTGCCTCAAACTTTAGCTCAAACTTTTGGAATAAGTGAAAATGAACCAGGGAGCAAAAAGCTTGACCAAAAGTTTGCCTCAAACTTTTGTGCAAACTTTTGGGCAAAAAGCTTGAGCAAAAGTTTGCCTCAAACTTTTTGGCAAACTTTTGGCATCACAAATCAACACCCTGGAGAGCAAAAGTTTGCGCCAACATTTGCCTCAAACTTTTTGGCAAACGTTGGCGCCACACCAACACACCCAGGGGAGAAAAAGCTTGCGCCAACGTTTGCCTCAAGCTTTTTGGCAAACGTTGGCGCCACAAGGCATACAAGGGGTATACTTCCAACAAGAATAACTTGAGCTACAGAGCTCCAAATGAGGTGATTCAAAAAGCAATGGAAAGTAGGAATCGAGAGCTTTCCAAGCATATATGGCACTGCATGGTGGACACTAAAATTGAGGGAGAACACTGCCCCGCAATGAGCATAAACGAACATGGTGGCAACCTGCAGTGAGGCCAACTGACCTCTGCACCTTCGACGGAGTATAACTCGAGCTGTAAAGCTCCAAATGATGTGCTCCCAACGGCATTGGAAAGTAGACATCCAGGGCTTTTCAACAATATTTAATAGTATGGGGTGGACAATACGTTTGAGCCTCCAAAACTGGCGTTTTTGACCACGTTTGAGGCAAACTTTACCTCAAACGTTGGGCACCAAAGCCAGCGACCCTGTCTTCTTCAAAGGAGCATAACTTGAGTTGTAGATGTCCAATTGAGGTGATTCTAATTGGGTTAGAAAGCTGACATTCAGAGCTTTCTAACCATATATAATAGTCTATAGTGGGCATAAAATTGACAACGTTGACAAGAGGACAAAGTAGCGCCATGAGTGTGCATAAGGGGGCCAACGTTTGAGCAAAAGTTTGACCGCAAACTTTAGCTCAAACGTTGGTAGCAGCAAGAATGGGGCAGCTGGTGTAAAACGTTTGAGTAAAAATTTGCCTCAAACTTTTATTCAAACTTTTACTCAAGCTTTTAAGATTCACAACCCGGTTCACATTGGTTCTCTCTCCAACTCCAAGAGCAATCAACCAAGGCCTCTATCAACCCAATTCCATCAAGAGCAAGGGCCCAATTGACACCACTCAAAGGCACAAGAGATAGTTAGAATAGAAATTTCATTTTAATTGTAATTTGTTTTGAATTTCATTTTTGTAAAAATGCCTATAAATAGGTATCTGTTTCATTTTATTTGGGGGGGCGAGCTCCACTAGGGAGCATTAGGAATACAGAACTCTCTCTCTTTAGTTTTTCTTTTTGTTTTGAATCTTGGGTTGAGAATTGAAGAAATTCTGTTTCAATCTCACCTTGAGAATTCTCTCTGTTTTCCTCTTCTGCAAACTTTCAAGTGAATTGTGATTTGAATCAAAGTTCGTTTCATTGCCTTCATCTTTAATTTTCCTGCATCTTGTTTGCTAGCGGATCAAGGAAGGAATTGAGATCTAGACTTGTTTTCTAGTCTTATTGATTTCCCGAGATCTTCAACCTCTCATTTAGATTTTGCAATTGAGCTGCATTTCAATTTCTGTTCGGTTCCTCAATTCAATTTACATTAAGCCTGCTGCAAATCTCATTTACTTTCTTGCACGTGTGTTCCTCTGCATTTTACATTTGAGCCACTGTGATCTGAATTTACTTTTCATACAATTTTAATTTCCTTGCAACTGTTCTAAGCTTTGATTTACTGCTTTCATTTAATTTCCCTGCACCCAGTCCCCTTTACTTTCATGCAATTTATATTTCTTGCAATTTAAGTTTCAGCTATTTTACTTTCTTGCTCTTTAAGTTACTTGCAATTTTACTTTCTGCACTTTATAATTCCTACAAGTTTACATTCTGTTGGCTTCAATTGTCACTCAAATCACTCAATGTTAGCTTGACTAAACTAATCACCCACTAAAGTTGCTTGATCCATCAATCCCTGTGGGATCGACCTCACTCCCGTGAGTTTTATTACTTGATGCGACCCGGTGCATTTGCCGGTTAGTTTTGGGTGTTTTGGAGAAATTCGTTTTTCCGCAAAAATATCCATCAAGTTTTTGGCGCCGTTGCCGGGGATTGATTAGATCAACAATGATTAAGTGGGTGAGAAGTCTAGATCAAGCATTTTCTTTATTTTTGTTCTCTGTTCTAAGTTGAAACCAAGGTGTTTGAGTTATTGCCTCACTAAGAAATTCTTTCTCTATGACATGAATTTCAAATTTCATTGATGTTTACAAAATACAAATGGAGTTCAACTCATCTTATGGTCAAACAAAATTTTATGGGATATCACCCACCATCACCAATCTCTAATGGTGGTTGGGAATATCACCAAGAAACTTCAAATTCTGGGCACTCCAATTCATGGAGCTATGCTTCAGAACCACAAGATGAGAAAGAAAATCATATGGGATATTTTCCTCCACCACAAAATGATGCAAGTCATGATTCTAATGGTGGCTGGGAAGGGAATTCTAGTGCTCCATATGATATTCATCCAAAGATATCATCACTTGACCATACTTCAACCGAAAGCCCCTTTCAAAACTCACCACCCACACAAACTTCCATGAACCACTCAAGGCTTTCAGAGCTTGAGTCCATGTTCAAAAAAAATGAGGAGGAGGCAATGAAAGCCTTGAAAAGGGAAGAAATCATCTGTCAGAGGACGAATGAGCACCTGGAGAACATAAGGAAACACTTAGAACCATCAAACAGTAAAAATCAATCTGTGGGAGAGGAAGTGGAAAAACAAGAACAAAAGGTCCTTATGTCAAGTGAAAGTGCAATGAAGAAGGAGGAAAAACAAGAGGAAGAGGCTACTGAGTCAAGTGGATTTTTAATGAAGAATGAGGTGGTTAAAAATGAAACTACACTTGAGATGATAAAGGAACATGAAGAATCACAACTCTCGCAAATTTCCCTGGACCAAAACGCCTCAACACTTGAATCCATGATTGAAAGGTATGAAGAGGAGATGAAGAAAGCTTGGGAAGATCAACAAACCTCCTCCATAAAAGAGCTATTAAAACAAATGTTGAGTGTAAAAGAGGAAGTGGAGGAGCAAGAAAGTGAAGAAGTCATTCCAAACTCAAGTGAGGCAGAGAAGTACATAAAGGAGGAGTTCATGGAACCACCAATACAAGAGACTCTTGATGAAAAGAAGACTCCAACAATCACACAACCACCAAGACTTGGATTCAAAGAAGTGAAGGCAATTAACAAAAGCACCAAGAAGAGGATTGTGACCAAACTACCAAGGACAACATTCAAGAGGAGGTCAACCACAAACAATCCAACCCCTGGACCAATAGCAAGCAAGCTCAATCAAGCCATGTACAAAAGAAAGCTTGCTGAGGAGAGACCAAGACAGGGGGTAATAGCTGAATCTTCTCCTCCTTTGAAGTCATTTCTCTTAACAAATTGGAAGAAGAGGAAGAAAGTAAAGAACAGGTAGACAGTAGGTACATTTCTTTTCCTTGCTTTGTTTAAATTTCAATAAATTGGCATATGGTTACATTCTAAGTTTGGTGTTGCCTTGCAACAAACTGTTTTCCATCTTCATGGATGATTGCATCAATTTTACATGAAAGTGACACACCAAGATTCTAAGTTTGGTGTGCCACCTATTTTTCTATGCAAATCAATCCAGCAACATCACTTGTCTGCATAATCATATTGCCTTTTACAGTGTTATTTTTCTTCTTAGTTGGATAATTTTTGTTTTCTCTTTGTTTCATTTATTTACTTGTTTTTAATGCTTTCCTTCATTAACTGTTTTTGTTAATACATCACCAAGACATCCTTATTCATAACAGACTCTTCATTTGGTGATTGTATTTAACATATAACAGTTTCTTTTGTTTAGTTTTAGTTCAAATAAATTGACATATGGTTGCATTCTAAGTTTGGTGTTGCTATGCAACAAAATTTAGTTCCAATTCTTACAAGATACTTGCATCAATTCCAAGTGAAAGTGTCACACTAGGTTTGGTGTGCCACTTATCTTTTATGCAATGTATTGTGCTCACCTTCTTAAGTTTGCAATCACAATATCTCTGTCTCTTGTGCCTTGATTATTATCTTTAATTTTGCTTGCTTAAAACACATGTGCTACTAACATTTCATTGTGTAAGACATTCATGATACATCTTAGCCCCATAGCCATTGTTCTAATTGTTGCTTGAGGATGAGCAAGTATTCTGAGTTTGGCAAGGGAAGGAGGAAGAATAGAGGAAAAAGGACAACAATAATGAAGATAAACTGCAAGGTTGTAGAGTTCCTTTTCTCCTCATTTGTTTCAAGCACTATAAACTGCATGATTGTCTTTACCTTCTCTGTTTGCATGTGTGTATGAAAAGGCATAGTTTGATTTCTAAATTGCAACATGGTGCTGTGCCATTATGATTACCAACTTGAGTTTTGTGAATTCAAAAGCAGTAAAGCATCATGATCATAAACAAACAAGGAACTAAAGAAGAGTTTAGCATGCGCATACAAGTATTGGAAAGCTAGTATGATTAATTGTTGCTCAATTGCATTGGATTTTATTTAATTGAAGTTTTCATCTAGAACATTTTGTGAAATCTTTTAAAATCATGAAAACCTTGAAGAAGCAAATGCAAAATAAAGCAAGAAAAGAAAAAGGGAAAGAATGAGAAAGCTGAAGGCTCTGAGTACCAATGGCAATTCATTTGTTAAGTACTTGTGGTGTTTATGTATCAAGCCAAATGCTTGAAAACAAAACACTTAGAAGTCAAGGTTAGGCTCAAAGTGCAAAAGCACTCCCTCGAAGCTCAAGGCTCTGAGCATCAATGATTAGAGAGTCAAGAAAAGTAAAGAAAAATGAGCTTAATGAAGTCCTCTAATCAAATGCTTGTGGTGCTTATGTATCAAGTGGTAATACTTGAAAACAAAGCATTTAGAAGTCGTAGCTTTGTTATCAACTCATGGGGCAAAGCACCCAAAAGGAGAAGCTAATAAGAAAATCAAAAGCTTGTTTCAAGGAAGATATATAAGAAAAAGATTCCATAAATTGAGCTAGATGGAAGCATCAATCATTTACATTTCTTTTGTGATTGTAGCATGCTTAGAAAACTAGCTTACCATGAACATTGAGTTGCTATTCTTCTTGCCTTGGATTGTCAATCTTTATTGCATGATTCTTTTCTTGCTTGGGGACAAGCAAGGTTTAAGTTTGGTGTTGTGATGACATGTCACCAAGTCATGTTTTTTTATGCTTTTTCATTTGTTTTCAATAGGTTTTATGCACTTTCTTGAGCCATAAGCAAGCCAATTGGGTAGATTTTCATGTTTCCTTTGATTTAATCAACCATAGATGAATTAATGGAATTTCATGAGGTTTTATGCTATAATTGTCATATATTATGAAAGAATAAATATCTCATGATTTTGAGCATAGCTTTGATGTATTTGGTTGATTAATGATAGGTGAAGAAAGCTTGGAGAAAGGTTGAAGCAAGAAGGAATGGCTAGGAGGAAAAGAGAACAAAAAGCTTGAGCAAAGGTTTGCCTCAAACTTTAGCTCAAACTTTTCAAATAAGTGAAAACGAACCAGGGAGCAAAAAGCTTGACCAAATGTTTGCCTCAAACTTTTGTGCAAACTTTTGGGCAAAAAGCTTGAGCAAAAGTTTGCCTCAAACTTTTTGGCAAACTTTTGGCATCACAAATCAACACCCTGGAGAGCAAAAGTTTGCGCCAACATTTGCCTCAAACTTTTTGGCAAACGTTGGCGCCACACCAACACACCCAGGGGAGAAAAAGCTTGCGCCAACGTTTGCCTCAAGCTTTTTGGCAAACGTTGGCGCCACAAGGCATACAAGGGGTATACTTCCAACAAGAATAACTTGAGCTACAGAGCTCCAAATGAGGTGATTCAAAAAGCAATGGAAAGTAGGAATCGAGAGCTTTCCAAGAATATATGGCACTACATGGTGGACACTAAAATTGAGGGAGAAAACTTCCCCGTAATGAGCATAAACGAACATGGTGGCAACCTACAGTGAGGCCAACTGACCTCTGCACCTTCGACGGAGTATAACTCGAGCTGTAGAGCTCCAAATGATGTGCTCCCAACGGCATTGGAAAGTAGACATCCAGGGATTTCCAACAATAAATAATAATATGGGGTGAACAATACGTTTGAGCCTCCAAAACTGGTGTTTTCTACCACGTTTGAGGCAAACTTTACCTCAAACGTTGGGCACCAAAGCCAGCGACCCTGTCCTCTTCAAAGGAGCATAACTTGAGTTGTGGATGTTCAATTGAGGTGATTATAATTGGGTTAGAAAGTTGACATTTAGAGCTTTCCAACCATATATAATAGTCTATAGTGGGCATAAAATTGACAACGTTGACAAGAGGACAAAGTAGCGCCATGAGTGTGCATAAGGGGGCCAATGTTTGAGCAAAAGTTTGACCCCAACTTTAGCTCAAACGTTGGTAGCAGCAAGAATGGGGCAGCTGGTGTAAAAAGTTTGAGTAAAAGTTTGCCTCAAACTTTTACTCAAACTTTTACTCAAGCTTTTAAGATTCACAACCCGGTTCACATTGGTTCTCTCTCCAACTCCAAGAGCAATCAACCAAGGCCTCTATCAAACCAATTCCATCAAGAGCAAGGGCCTAATTGACACCACTCAAAGGCACAAGAGATAGTTAGAATAGAAATTTCATTTTAATTGTAATTTGTTTTGAATTTCATTTTTGTAAAAATGCCTATAAATAGGTATCTGTTTCATTTTATTTGGGGGGGCGAGCTCCACTAGGGAGCATTAGGAATACAGAACTCTCTCTCTTTAGTTTTTCTTTTTGTTTTGAATCTTGGGTTGAGAATTGAAGAAATTCTGTTTCAATCTCACCTTGAGAATTCTCTCTGTTTTCCTCTTCTGCAAACTTTCAAGTGAATTGTGATTTGAATCAAAGTTCGTTTCATCGCCTTCATCTTTAATTTTCCTGCATCTTGTTTGCCAGCGGATCAAGGAAGGAATTGAGATCTAGACTTGTTTTCTAGTCTTATTGATTTCCCGAGATCTTCAACCTCTCATTTAGATTTTTCAATTGAGCTGCATTTCATTTTCTGTTCGGTTCCTCAATTCAATTTACATTAAGCCTGCTGCAAATCTCATTTACTTTCCTGCACGTGTGTTCCTCTGCATTTTACATTTGAGCCACTGTGATCTGAATTTACTTTTCATGCAATTTTAATTTCCTTGCAACTGTTCTAAGCTTTGATTTACTGCTTTCATTTAATTTCCCTGCACCCAGTCCCCTTTACTTTCATGCAATTTATATTTCTTGCAATTTAAGTTTCAGCTATTTTACTTTCTTGCTCTTTAAGTTACTTGCAATTTTACTTTCTGCACTTTATAATTCCTGCAAGTTTACATTCTGTTGGCTTCAATTGTCACTCAAATCACTCAATGTTAGCTTGACTAAACTAATCACCCACTAAAGTTGCTTGATCCATCAATCCCTGTGGGATCGACCTCACTCCCGTGAGTTTTATTACTTGATGCGACCCGGTGCACTTGCCGGTTAGTTTTGGGTGTTTTGGAGAAATTCGTTTTTCCGCAAAAATATCCATCAAGTTTTTGGCGCCGTTGCCGGAGATTGATTAGATCAACAATGATTAAGTGGGTGAGAAGTCTAGGTCAAGCATTTTCTTTATTTTTGTTCTCTGTTCTAAGTTGAAACCAAGGTGTTTGAGTTATTGCCTCACTAAGAAATTCTTTCTCTATGACATGAATTTCAAATTTCATTGATGTTTACAAAATACAAATGGAGTTCAACTCATCTTATGGTCAAACAAAATTTTATGGGATATCACCCACAATCACCAATCTCTAATGGTGGTTAGGAATATCACCAAGAAACTTCAAATTCTGGGCACTCCAATTCATGGAGCTATGCTTCAGAACCACAAGATGAGAAAGAAAATCATATGGGATATTTCCCTCCACCACAAAATGATGCAAGTCATGATTCTAATGGTGGCTGGGAAGGGAATTCTAGTGCTCCATATGATATTCATCCAAAGATATCATCACTTGACCATACTTCAACCGAAAGCCCCTTTCAAAACTCACCACCCACACAAACTTCCATGAACCACTCAAGGCTTTCAGAGCTTGAGTCCATGTTCAAAAAAATGAGGAGGAGGCAATGAAAGCCTTGAAAAGGGAAGAAATCATCCGTCAGAGGACGAATGAGCACCTGGAGAACATAAGGAAACACTTAGAACCATCAAACAATAAAAATCAATCTGTGGGAGAGGAAGTGGAAAAACAAGAACAAAAGGTCCTTATGTCAAGTGAAAGTGCAATGAAGAAGGAGGAAAAACAAGAGGAAGAGGCTACTGAGTCAAGTGGATTTTTAATAAAGAATGAGGTGGTTAAAAATGAAACTACACTTGAGATGACAAAGGAACATGAAGAATCACAACTCTCGCAAATTTCCCTGGACCAAAACGCCTCAACACTTGAATCCATGATTGAAAGGTATGAAGAGGAGATGAAGAAAGCTTGGGAAGATCAACAAACCTCCTCCATAAAAGAGCTATTAAAACAAATGTTGAGTGTAAAAGAGGAAGTGGAGGAGCAAGAAAGTGAAGAAGTCATTCCAAACTCAAGTGAGGCAGAGAAGTACATAAAGGAGGAGTTCATGGAACCACCAATACAAGAGACTCTTGATGAAAAGAAGACTCCAACAATCACACAACCACCAAGACTTGGATTCAAAGAAGTGAAGGAAATTAACAAAAGCACCAAGAAGAGGATTGTGACCAAACTACCAAGGACAACATTCAAGAGGAGGTCAACCACAAACAATCCAACCCCTGGACCAATAGCAAGCAAGCTCAATCAAGCCATGTACAAAAGAAAGCTTGCTGAGGAGAGACCAAGACAGGGGGTAATAGCTGAATCTTCTCCTCCTTTGAAGTCATTTCTCTTAACAAATTGGAAGAAGAGGAAGAAAGTAAAGAACAGGTAGACAGTAGGTACATTTCTTTTCCTTGCTTTGTTTAAATTTCAATAAATTGGCATATGGTTACATTCTAAGTTTGGTGTTGCCTTGCAACAAACTGTTTTCCATCTTCATGGATGATTGCATCAATTTTACATGAAAGTGACACACCAAGATTCTAAGTTTGGTGTGCCACCTATTTTTCTATGCAAATCAATCCAGCAACATCACTTGTCTGCATAATCATATTGCCTTTTACAGTGTTATTTTTCTTTTTAGTTGGATAATTTTTGTTTTCTCTTTGTTTCATTTATTTACTTGTTTTTAATGCTTTCCTTCATTAACTGTTTTTGTTAATACATCACCAAGACATCCTTATTCATAACAGACTCTTCATTTGGTGATTGTATTTAACATATAACAGTTTCTTTTGTTTAGTTTTAGTTCAAATAAATTGACATATGGTTGCATTCTAAGTTTGGTGTTGCTATGCAACAAAATTTAGTTCCAATTCTTACAAGATACTTGCATCAATTCCAAGTGAAAGTGTCACACTAAGTTTGGTGTGCCACTTATCTTTTATGCAATGTATTGTGCTCACCTTCTTAAGTTTGCAATCACAATATCTCTGTCTCTTGTGCCTTGATTATTATCTTTAATTTTGCTTGCTTAAAACACATGTGCTACTAACATTTCATTGTGTAAGACATTCATGATACATCTTAGCCCCATAGCCATTGTTCTAATTGTTGCTTGAGGATGAGCAAGTATTCTGAGTTTGGCAAGGGAAGGAGGAAGAATAGAGGAAAAAGGACAACAATAATGAAGATAAACTGCAAGGTTGTAGAGTTCCTTTTCTCCTCATTTGTTTCAAGCACTATAAACTGCATGATTGTCTTTACCTTCTCTGTTTGCATGTGTGTATGAAAAGGCATAGTTTGATTTCTAAATTGTAACATGGTGCTGTGCCATTATGATTACCAACTTGAGTTTTGTGAATTCAAAAGCAGTAAAGCATCATGATCATAAACAAACAAGGAACTAAAGAAGAGTTTAGCATGCGCATACAAGTATTGGAAAGCTAGTATGATTAATTGTTGCTCAATTGCATTGGATTTTATTTAATTGAAGTTTTCATCTAGAACATTTTGTGAAATCTTTTAAAATCATGAAAACCTTGAAGAAGCAAATGCAAAATAAAGCAAGAAAAGAAAAAGGGAAAGAATGAGAAAGCTGAAGGCTCTGAGTACCAATGGCAATTCATTTGTTAAGTACTTGTGGTGTTTATGTATCAAGCCAAATGCTTGAAAACAAAACACTTAGAAGTCAAGGTTAGGCTCAAAGTGCAAAAGCACTCCCTCAAAGCTCAAGGCTCTGAGCATCAATGATTAGAGAGTCAAGAAAAGTAAAGAAAAATGAGCTTAATGAAGTCCTCTAATCAAATGCTTGTGGTGCTTATGTATCAAGTGGTAATACTTGAAAACAAAGCATTTAGAAGTCGTAGCTTTGTTATCAACTCATGGGGCAAAGCACCCAAAAGGAGAAGCTAATAAGAAAATCAAAAGCTTGTTTCAAGGAAGATATATAAGAAAAAGATTCCATAAATTGAGCTAGATGGAAGCATCAATCATTTACATTTCTTTTGTGATTGTAGCATGCTTAGAAAACTAGCTTACCATGAACATTGAGTTGCTATTCTTCTTGCCTTGGATTGTCAATCTTTATTGCATGATTCTTTTCTTGCTTGGGGACAAGCAAGGTTTAAGTTTGGTGTTGTGATGACATGTCACCAAGTCATGTTTTTTTATGCTTTTTCATTTGTTTTCAATAGGTTTTATGCACTTTCTTGAGCCATAAGCAAGCCAATTGGGTAGATTTTCATGTTTCCTTTGATTTAATCAACCATAGATGAATTAATGGAATTTCATGAGGTTTTATGCTATAATTGTCATATATTATGAAAGAATAAATATCTCATGATTTTGAGCATAGCTTTGATGTATTTGGTTGATTAATGATAGGTGAAGAAAGCTTGGAGAAAGGTTGAAGCAAGAAGGAATGGCTAGGAGGAAAAGAGAACAAAAAGCTTGAGCAAAGGTTTGCCTCAAACTTTAGCTCAAACTTTTCAAATAAGTGAAAACGAACCAGGGAGCAAAAAGCTTGACCAAAAGTTTGCCTCAAACTTTTTGGCAAACTTTTGGCATCACAAATCAACACCCTGGAGAGCAAAAGTTTGCGCCAACATTTGCCTCAAACTTTTTGGCAAACGTTGGCGCCACACCAACACACCCAGGGGAGAAAAAGCTTGCGCCAACGTTTGCCTCAAGCTTTTTGGCAAACGTTGGCGCCACAAGGCATACAAGGGGTATACTTCCAACAAGAATAACTTGAGCTACAGAGCTCCAAATGAGGTGATTCAAAAAGCAATGGAAAGTAGGAATCGAGAGCTTTCCAAGCATATATGGCACTACATGGTGGACACTAAAATTGAGGGAGAAAACTTCCCCGTAATGAGCATAAACGAACATGGTGGCAACCTGCAGTGAGGCCAACTGACCTCTGCACCTTCGACGGAGTATAACTCGAGCTGTAGAGCTCCAAATGATGTGCTCCCAACGGCATTGGAAAGTAGACATCCAGGGATTTCCAACAATAAATAATAATATGGGGTGGACAATACGTTTGAGCCTCCAAAACTGGCGTTTTCGACCACGTTTGAGGCAAACTTTACCTCAAACGTTGGGCACCAAAGCCAGCGACCCTGTCCTCTTCAAAGGAGCATAACTTGAGTTGTAGATGTTCACTTGAGGTGATTCCAATTGGGTTAGAAAGCTGACATTCAGAGCTTTCCAACCATATATAATAGTCTATAGTGGGCAAAAAATTGACATCGTTGACAAGAGGACAAACTAGCGCCATGAGTGTGCATAAGGGGGCCAACGTTTGAGCAAAAGTTTGACCCCAAACTTTAGCTCAAACGTTGGTAGCAGCAAGAATGGGGCAGCTGGTGTAAAACGTTTGAGTAAAAGTTTGCCTAAAACTTTTACTCAAACTTTTACTCAAGCTTTTAAGATTCACAACCCGGTTTACATTGGTTCTCTGTCCAACTCCAAGAGCAATCAACCAAGGCCTCTATCAACCCAATTCCATCAAGAGCAAGGGCCCAATTGACACCACTCAAAGGCACAAGAGATAGTTAGAATAGAAATTTCATTTTAATTGTAATTTGTTTTGAATTTCATTTTTGTAAAAATGCCTATAAATAGGTATCTGTTTCATTTTATTTGGGGGGGCGAGCTCCACTAGGGAGCATTAGGAATACAGAACTCTCTCTCTTTAGTTTTTCTTTTTGTTTTGAATCTTGGGTTGAGAATTGAAGAAATTCTGTTTCAATCTCACCTTGAGAATTCTCTCTGTTTTATTCTTCTGCAAACTTTCAAGTGAATTGTGATTTGAATCAAAGTTCGTTTCATCGCCTTCATCTTTAATTTTCCTGCATCTTGTTTGCTAGCAGATCAAGGAAGGAATTGAGATCTAGACTTGTTTTCTAGTCTTATTGATTTCCCGAGATCTTCAACCTCTCATTTAGATTTTGCAATTGAGCTGCATTTCATTTTCTATTCGGTTCCTCAATTCAATTTACATTAAGCCTGCTGCAAATCTCATTTACTTTCCTGCACGTGTGTTCCTCTGCATTTTACATTTGAGCCACTGTGATCTGAATTTACTTTTCATGCAATTTTAATTTCATTGCAACTTTTCTAAGCTTTGATTTACTGCTTTCATTTAATTTCCCTACACCCAGTCCCCTTTACTTTCATGCAATTTATATTTCTTGCAATTTAAGTTTCAGCTATTTTACTTTCTTGCTCTTTAAGTTACTTGCAATTTTACTTTCTGCACTTTATAATTCCTGCAAGTTTACATTTTGTTGGCTTCAATTGTCACTCAAATCACTCAATGTTAGCTTGACTAAACTAATCACCCACTAAAGTTGCTTGATCCATCAATCCCTGTGGGATCGACCTCACTCCCGTGAGTTTTATTACTTGATGCGACCCGGTGCACTTGTCGGTTAGTTTTGGGTGTTTTGGAGAAATTCGTTTTTCCGCAAAAATATCCATCATCAACCATGTAGTGCCATATATTCATGGAAAGCTCTAGAATCCTACTTTCCAATGCCACTGGAATCACCTCATTTGGAGCTTTGTGGCTCAAGTTATTCTTGTTTGAAGAAGGCATGGTCAGGCTGCTGGGTGAGAATTTTGCCCACGTTAATGTCCACGTTAGTGTAACTAACGTGGCCATTAACGTGGGTCTTCCTTTTCTTCGCAAATGTTAGTGGCGTTCACCTTTTCCACTAACTTTAGAGTTTCCTTTTCCTTCCACGTTAGTTCCCACGTTAATGTAACTAACGTGGAAGCTAACGTGGGTGTTTTTGGCTTCGCAAACGTTAGTGGTGTTCACCTTTTCCACTAACTTTGGCATCTCCCTTTCCTTCCACGTTAGTTCCCACATTAATGTAGTTAACGTGGAAGCTAACGTGGGTCTTTTTGCTTCGTAAATATTAGTGGCACTCACTTTTTCCACTAACGTTGGCATTTCCCTTTCCTTCAACGTTAGTTCCCACGTTAATGTAACTAACGTGGAGACTAACGTGGGTCTTCTTGCACCTTCGCTAGCGTTATTAGCACTCACTTTTGCCATTAACGCTGCTCCTTCTTCAAATTTGATGCCATTAACGTTCCCACTAACGTTCCAACTTTCCTTCCTTCCACGGTAGTGCCCACGTTAGTGTAACTAACGTAGCCACTAACGTGGCTCTTCTCTGCTTCTTGTTACCTGAAATCAATCAAACAAAGTGCATCAAAGTCTTGCTCTTAATCATGGGATCATGCATCATCCATTTTATCATTCAATTCATGCATAATTCTCATGAAATCATTCAAAATTCACAATGTTTGCTTGAATCATGGTGTGAATGCATTTTCATCCAAATACTTGCTTATTTCCTAGAAAAATGCATGAAACCAACCTAAAGCATACAAAAAGTAGCTAGTAAAACTAGCCAAGATGCCCTGGCATCAATAAATAATGAAGGTTCAGGCATGGTCGAATGGCCAGCCCCCAAACGTGATCAATAGATCAAAAGATAATCCAAAGATATAAATACAATAGTAAAAAGTCCTATTTATACTAGACTAGCTACTAGGGTTTACAGAAGTAAGTAATTGATGTAGAAATTCACTTCCGGGACCCACTTGGTGTGTGCTTGGGCTGAGCTTGAAGTTTACACTTGCAGAGGCTTCTTTTGGAGTTGAACACCAAGTTGTAACGTGTTTTTGGCGTTCAACTCTGGTTCGTGACGTGTTTCTAGCGTTTAACTCCAGACTGCAGCGTAGAACTGGCGTTTAACGCCCTTTTTGCATCATCTAAACGCCCTATTACTGGAAAGCCATGATAGTCTACTTTCCAACGCCATTGAGAGCGCACCATTTGGAGTTCTGTAGCTCCAGAAAATCCACTTTGAGTGTAGGGAGGTCAGAATCCAACAGCATCAGCAGTCCTTCTTCAACCTCTGAATCTGATTTTTGCTCAAGTCCCTCAATTTCAGCCAGAAAATACCTGAAATCACAGAAAAACACACAAACTCATAGTAAAGTCCAGAAATGTGAATTTAGCATAAAAAACTAATAAAAACATCCCTAAAATTAGCTAGATCCTACTAAAAACATACTAAAAACAATGCCAAAAAGCGTATAAATTATCCGCTCATCACAACACCAAACTTAAATTGTTGCTTGTCCCCAAGCAACTGAAAATCAAATAGGATAAAAAGAAGAGAATATACTATAAATTCCAAAATATCAATGAAACATAGCTCCAATCAGATGAGCGGGACTTATAGCTTTTTACCTCTTGAATAGTTTTGGCATATCACCTTATCCATTGAAGTTCAGAATGATTGGCATCTATAGGAACTCAGAGTTCAGATAGTGTTATTGATTCTCCTAGTTCAGTATGTTGATTCTTGAACACAGCTACTTTATGAGTCTTGGCCGTGGCCCTAAGTACTTTGTTTTCAAGTATTACCACCGGATACATAAATGCCACAGACACATAATTGGGTGAACCTTTTCAGATTGTGACTCAGCTTTGCCAAAGTCCCTAATTAGAGGTGTCTAAGGTTCTTAAGCACACTCTGTTTTTGCTTTGGATCTTGACTTTAACCGCTCAGTCTCAAGTTTTCACTTGACACCTTCACGCCACAAGCACATGGTTAGGGACAGCTTGGTTTAGCCGCTTAGGCCAGGATTTTATTCCTTTAGGCCCTCCTATCCACTGATGCTCAAAGCCTTGGATCCTTTTTATTTACCCTTGCCTTTTGGTTTTAAGGGTTATTGGCTTTTTTCTCTTGCCTTTGGTTTTAAGAGCTTTTGGCTTTTTCTGCTTGCTTTTTCTTTTTCTATTTTTTTTTCGCCATTTTTTTTTCTGCAAGCTTTGTATTCACTGCTTTTTCTTGCTTCAAGAATCATTTTTATGATTTTTCAGATTATCAAATAACATTTCTCCTTATCATCATTCTTTCAAGAGCCAACATATTTAACATTCTTAAACAACAACTTCAAAAGACATATGCACTGTTCAAGCATTCATTCAGAAAATAAAAAGTATTGTCACCACATCAAAATAATTAAACTAGTTTCAAGGATGAATTCGAAACCATGTACTTCTTGTTCTTTTGTTTTTAAAACATTTTTCATTTAAGAGAGGTGATGGATTCATATTCACTACTTTAAGGCATAGACACTTAGACACTAATGATCATGTAATAAGACACAAACATAGATAAACATTTAACATATTAAAACGAAAAACAAAAAATTTAAGAACAGGGAATGAGTCCACCTTAGTGATGGTGGTGTTTCCTTCTTGAGGAACCAATGATGTCCTTGAGCTCTTCTATGTCTCTTCGTTGTCTTTGTTGCTCTTCCCTCATAGCTCTTTGATCTTCTCTAATCTCATGGAGGATGATGGAGTGCTCTTGGTGTTCCACCCTTAGTTGTCCCCAATAATTGTGTGGAGGAAAATGTATCCCCTGAGGTATCTCAGGGATCTCTTGATTTGCAGTCAAATGTTCCACCACTGAGCTATAGACCCTTGAGATGAATCTCTCCATTTCCTATGACTCGGACGTGGAAGCTTTTGTCTTCCCTTTCCTCTTTCTAGAGGTTTCTCTGGCCTTAGGTGCCATCAATGGTTATAGAAAAAAAAAGCTATGCTTTTACAACACCAAACATAGAATGTTGCTCGCCCTCGAGTAAAAGAAGAAAGAATAGAAGAAGAAGAAGAAGAAGATATGGAGGAGATGGAGGGATGTGTGTATTCGGCTATATGGGTGGGATTGGGTGGGAAAGAGGTTTTGAATTTTGAAGGTAGGTGGAGTGTATGATGGTTTTGGAGGGGAATTGGAGGTGATTGGTGAAGGGTTCTTGAGAAAGGGTGATATAGGATTATGAGGAGGTAAGGTGAGTGGAAGTATGTGGGGATCCTGTGGTGTCCACAGATCCTGAGGTGTCAAGGATTTACATCCCTGCACCATTGAGGCATGTAAAATGCCTTTGCAAGCAATTCTGGCATTTAAACGCCGAATTGATGCTTGTTCAGGGCGTTCAACGCCCATATGCAGCATGTTTCTGGCGTTCAGCGTCAGCTTTCCTCAGTGTGCATTCCTCGCGTCTGAACGCCAGGATGCTGCTTGTTTTGGGCGTTCAACGCCAGATCCATGCTCTGTTCTGGCATTGAATGCCAGCCAGATGCTCCTTACTAGCGTTTAAACGCCAGTGAGTCCTTCCTCCAGGGTGTGATTTTTCTTCTGCTGTTTTTGATTCTGTTTTTAATTTTTTGATTTATTTTGTGACTCCACATGATCATGAACCTAATAAAACATAAAAGAACAATAAAAATAAAAATAAAATTAAATAAATAAAAATTGGGTTGCCTCCTAACAAGCGCTTCTTTAATGTCAATAGCTTGACAGTGGGCTCTCATGGAGCCACACAGGTGATTAGGTCAATTTTATAGACTTCCCAACACCAAACTTAGAGTTTGACTGTGGGGGCTCTGGTTGACTCTGTAGTGAGAGAAGCTTATCGTGCCTCTTTTCCATGTTTTCAGGATGATAACCTTGTGCTTTAAACACAAGGGAGTCCCCATTCAATTGAAGGACTAATTCACCTCTGTTAACATTTATCACAGCTCCTGCTGTGGCTAGGAAAGGTCTTCCAATGATGATACACTCAATCTCATCCTTCCCAGTATCTAGGATTATGAAATCAGCAGGGATGTAAAGGCCTTCAACCTTTACTAACACGTCCTTTTCCTGACCATAAGCCTCTTTTCTTGAATTGTCTGCCATTTCTAATGAGATTCTAGCAGCTTGCACCTCAAAGATTCCCAGTTTCTCCATTACAGAGAGTGGCATGAGGTTTATTCCTTACCCAAGGTCACATAGAGCCTTCTCAAAGGTCATGGTGCCTATGGTACAAGGGATTAGGAACTTTCCAGGATCCTGTTTCTTCTGAGGCAATCTCAGTTGATCCAATGCATTTTGTTAATTGGTGAACAGGGGAGGTTCATCTCCCCAAGTCTCATTACCAAATAAATAGGCATTCAGCTTCATGATTGCACCAAGGAACTTGGCAACTTGCTCTTCAGTAACATCCTCATTCTCTTCAGAAGAGGAATACTCATCAGAACTCATGAATGGCATAAGGAGGTTCAATGGAATCTCTATGGTCTCTAGATGAGTCTCAGATTCCTTTGGTTCCTTAGAGGGAAACTCCTTATTGATCACTGGACGTCCCAGGAGGTCTTCCTCCTTGGGATTCACATCCTCCCCTTCCTCCTTAGATTCGGCCATGATGGTTATGTCAATGGCCTTGCACTCTCCTTTTGGATTTTCTTCTGTATTGCTTGGGAGAGCACTAGGAGGGGTTTCAGTGATCTTCTTACTCAGCTGGCCCACTTGTGCCTCCAAATTTCTAATGGAGGACCTTGTTTCATTCATGAAACTCAGAGTGGCCTTAGATAAATCAGAGACTAAATTTGCTAAGCTAGATGGATTCTGCTCAGAATTCTCTGTCTGTTGCTGAGTGGATGATGGAAACGGTTTACTATTGTTAAACCTATTTCTTCCACCATTAGTAAAACCTTGTTGAGGCTTTTGTTGATCCTTCCATGAGAAATTTGGGTGATTTCTCCATGAGGGATTATAGGTGTTTCCATATGGTTCACCCATGTAATTCACCTCTGCTATTGCAGGGTTCTCAGGATCATAAGCTTCTTCTTCAGAAGATGCCTCTTGAGTACTGTTGGATGCAGCTTGCATTCCATTCAGACTCTGAGAAATCATATTGACTTGCATTCAGAGCATCAATTTCAAGAACTCCCTTCTTCTGAGGCATCCCATTACTCACAGGATTCTTCTCAGAAGTGTACATAAACTAGTTGTTAGCAACCATGTCAATAAGTTCTTGAGCTTCTGTAGGCGTTTTCTTTAGGTGAATGGATCCACCTGCAGAAGTATCCAATGACATCTTAGCTAATTCAGATAGACCATCATAGAATATATCCAGGATGGTCCATTCTGAAAGCATGTCAGAAGGACACGTTTTGGTCAGTTGCTTGTATCTCTCCCAAGCTTCATACATGGATTCACCTTCTTTCTGTCTGAAGGTTTGAACATCAACTCTAAGCTTACTAAGCTTTTGAGGACGAAAGAACTTGGCTAAGAAAGCCTTGACCAGCTTATCCCAAGAGTTCAGGCTATCTTTAGGTTGTGAGTCCAACCATGTTCTAGCTCTGTCTCTGACAGCAAACGGGAAAAGCATGAGCCTGTAGACTTCAGGATCTACTCCATTAGTCTTAATAGTATCACAGATCTACAAGAATTCAGTTAAGAACTGAAACGGATCTTCAGATGGAAGTCCATGAAACTTGCAGTTTTGTTGCATCAGAGAAACTAATTGAGGTTTAAGCTCAAAATTGTTTCCTCCAATGGTAAGGATGGAGATGCTTCTTCCATGTAAATTGGAATTAGGTGCAGTAAAGTCACCAAGCATCCTCCTTGCATTATTATTATTTTCGGCTGCCATCTCCTCTTCCTGTTCAAAAATTCCTATAAGGTTGTCTCTGGATTGTTGTATTTTAGCTTCTCTTAGTTTCCTTTTCAGAGTCCTTTCAGGTTTAGGATCTGCTTCAACAAGAATGTTCTTGTCCTTGCTCCTGCTCATATGACAAAGAAAGGAATAAAAAAAATATGGAATCCTCTATGTCACAGTATAGAGATTCCTTTGTGTTAGTAGAAGAAGAAAAGAATGTAATGTAAGGAAAGAGAAGGGAGGAGAATCAAAACACAAGGGTGAGTAGAGCACAGATATGAGATGAAGAGAAGTGTTAGTAAGTAATAAATAAATAGAAGGAGATGGGAGAGAGGGAATTTCGAAAAATAAATTTTGAAAAAGAGTTAATGATTTTCGAAAATTAAGAAAAAATTAAAATTAAAATTAAAAATTGAATCAATTAATTAATTAAAAAGAGTTTTTGAAAAAGAGGGAGGTATTTTCGAAAATTAGAGAGGGAAGAGTAGTTAGGTGGTTTTGAAAAAGATAAGAAACAAACAAAAAGTCAATTAGTTAGTTGAAAAAGATTTGAAAATCAATTTTGAAAAGATAAGAAGATAAGAAGTTAGAAAAGATATTTTAAAATCAAATTTTTTTGAAAAAGATATGATTTAAAAAGATATGATTAAAATTAGTTTTGAAAAAGATTTGAATTTTAAAATCAAAATTAATGACTTGACTCACAAGTAATCACAAGATATGATTCTAGAACTTAAAGTTTGAATCTTTCTTAACAAGCAAGTAACAAACTTGAAATTTTTGAATCAAAACATTAATTGTTGATGATATTTTCGAAAATATAATGTAAAATTAATAAAAAGATTTTTGAAAAATATTTTTAAAATTTTTGAAAATAAATAAGAAAAATGAAAAGGATATGATTTTTGAAAAATATTTTGAAAAAGATAAGATTTTTAAATTGAAAATTTGATTTGACTCATAAGAAACAACTAAATTTTAAAAAGTTTTGAAAAAGTCAACTCAAATTTTCGAAAATTTATGAGTGAAAAAGGGAAAGATATTTTTTTGATTTTTGAATTTTTAATGATGAAAGAGAAAAACATGAAAAATGACTTACAACATGAAAATTATGAATCAAAACACATGATGCATGCAAGAACACTATGAATTTCAAGATGAACACCAAAAACACTTTGAAGATCATGATGAACATCAAGAACATATTTTGGAAAATTTTTTATGCAAAGAAAACATGCAAGACACCAAACTTATAAATTTTTAATATTTAGACACTAAGAATTCAAGAATGCATATGAAAAACACCATACAACACAAAACAATATAATATGAAGATCAATTAAGAAGGTTTATCAAGAACAACTTGAAGATCATGATGAATGCAATGCATGAATGCAATTTTCGAAAAAAAAATGCAAGATGAGTATACAATTGACACCAAACTTAAAATTTGACACAAGACTCAAACAAACAACATAAAATATTTTTTTGATTTTTATGATTTTATTAATTTTTTTTGTATTTTCTTTTAAATTTTTTTTCGAAAAACATATAGGAAAAAGAAAATAAGAAATTCAAAATTTTTAATAAGAATCCCAGGAAGGGTTGGGCATGGCTTAATAGCCAGCCCGCTTTAGGATATAAATCAGGCATGCAACAGCTAATATTCCAATTAACTTGCCTCTATGCTGATGGTTGGAAGCCACAGTCCAAAAGAATTAGACATGGCTTTACAGCCAGCCAGGCTTCAACATGCTTCATGAAACACTAGAATTCATTCTTAAAAATTTAGAATAATTTTCGAAAACAGATGAGAAATTTTTGAAAGATTTTTGAAAAATTTTTGAAAATAAAACAAAAAAAAATTACCTAATCTGAGCAACAAGATGAACCGTCAGTTGTCCAAACTCGAACAATCCCCGGCAACGGCGCCAAAAACTTGGTGCACGAAATTGTGATCCCTGGTAATGGCTCCAAAAACTTGGTGCTCTAATCTTAATTCATAATTTGTCACAACTTCGATACAACTAACCAGCAAGTGCACTGGGTCGTCCAAGTAATAAAACCTTACGTGAGTAAAGGTCGATCCCACGGAGACTGTCGGCTTGAAGCAAGCTATGGTCACCTTGTAAATCTCAGTCAGGTGGATATCAAATGGTTATGGAGTTTTCGAATAATGATAATAAATAAACAGAAAATAAAGATAGAAATACTTATGTAAATCATTGGTGAGAATTTCAGATAAGCGTATAGAGATGCTTTCGTTCCTCTGAACCTCTGCTTTCCTGCTGTCTTCATCCAGTCATTCCTACTCCTTTCCATGGCAAGCTTTCTGTAAGGCATCACCGTTGTCAATGGCTACATCCCATCCTCTCTGTGAAAAAGGTCCAAATGCTCTGTCAGGCACGGCTAATCATCTGGAGGTTCTCGATCATACTGGAATAGGATTCACCCTCCTTTTGCGTCTGTCACTACGCCCAGCACTCGCGAGTTTGAAGTTCGTCACAGCCATCCCTTCCCAGATCCTACTCGGAATACCACAGACAAGGTTTAGACTTTTCGGATCTCAGGAATGGCCATCCATGGGTTCTAACTTATACCACGAAGATTCTAATATCTCAGACTCGGTCCTCTGTATTAGATATCTAAGAGATACTCATTCTAGCTTGTTTGCATGTAGAAAATAAGTATTTGTCAGGCACGCGTTCATAAGTGAGAATGATGATGAGCGTCACATAATCATCACCTTCATCATGTTCTTGGGTGCGAATGGATATCTTAGAAGCGGAATAAGTTGAATTGAATATAAAACAGTAGTACTTTGCATTAATCCTTGAGGAACAGTAGAGCTCCACACCTTAATCTATAGTGTGTAGAAACTCTACCGTTGTAAATACATAAGTAATGAAGGTTCAGGCATGGCCGAATGGCCAGCCCCCAAACGTGATCAATAGATCAAAAGATAATCCAAAGATGTAAATACAATAGTAAAAAGTCCTATTTATACTAGACTAGCTACTAGGGTTTACAGAAGTAAGTAATTGATGCAGAAATTCACTTCCGGGGCCCACTTAGTGTGTGCTTGGGCTGAGCTTGAATTTTACACGTGCAGAGGCTTCTTTTGGAGTTGAACACCAAGTTGTAACGTGTTTTTGGCGTTCAACTCTAGTTCGTGACGTGTTTCTGGCGTTTAACTCCAGACTGCAGCGTAGAACTGGCGTTCAACGCCCATTTGCGTCCTCTAAACTCGGGCAAAGTATGGACTATTATATATTGCTGGAAAGCCCTGAATGTCTACTTTCCAACGCCGTTGAGAGCGCGCCATTTGGAGTTTTGTAGCTCCAAAAAATCCATTTTGAGTGCAGGGAGGTCAGAATCCAACAGCATTAGCAGTCCTTCTTCAACCTCTGAATCTGATTTTTGCTCAAGTCCCTCAATTTCAGCCAGAAAATACCTGAAATCACAGAAAAACACACAAACTCATAGTAAAGTCCAGAAATGTGAATTTAACATAAAAACTAATAAAAATATCCCTAAAAGTAGCTAGATCCTGCTAAAAACATACTAAAGACAATGCCAAAAAGCGTATAAATTATCCGCTCATCATAAGCCAACACTTATAATGAAAAATAGAAAGATAAACATAAATCAAACTAACTAAATAACTAACTAACTAACTAATTAACAAACTAACTAACTAATAGGAATGGTGATAGATGGTGATTGGTAGTATTGGATGATGATTGAAGGGTGGAAAGAAAAGAAGAGAAGAGAGAAGAAGGAAAGGAATGGAAAGAAGAGAAGAAAAGAAGAGTGGTGAAACAGGGCAAGCTCACGCATACGTGTGAATAATCAAAATGGCGTGCGATGCGTACGCGTAGGTCACGCATACACGTGATGGACGAATCAGAGAGGCGACGCGTACGCGTGGGGTAACACGTACGCGTGGGTGGATTTTGTGCTAGAGGCACAACTCCATCCCAAAACTTCCGCAACTCTCTGGAATTTGTATGGGAGGTGAAAATTTTGGGGCCACACGTACGCGTGGTCGAGACGAACGCATGGGTGGTTGAAATTCTTGTGGTCACGCGTATGCATGGGTGACGCGTATGCGTGGCCTAGTGATATGTTTTTCAAAAATTTTCAAGTTCTTGCACCAAACCAGGCATTCCAAACCTCCAAACAGCTACCAAAACACCATAAAAACTTATTTAACATACTAGACTCCTAAATAAACTCAACTAATCAAACAAAACATGAAATTAAACTAATTTTACCATTATATACAAAAGAGAAAAATGAAAAGATGTTACCATGGTGGGGTGCCTCCCACCTAGCACTTTTGTTTATCGTTCTTAAGTTGGACTTATGGGGAGCTTTCATCAAGGTGGCTTGTGCTTGAATCCATCCTTGAACATCCACCAATGTTTGGACTTCCAATATGCTCCATTATTCAAAATTAATATCCCCAAGCCTTGATGGAGTTCTTCACAAACTATGAGCTCCCAAAATTGATCCTCTCCTTGTAATCCAGGATCCCACACGTTGTTTTCACACCCGTCTTCAATTTTATCATCATGATTTTCTCCGGATGGCATGTAATCCGAATTCTCATGAAAGCACCAAACTACCCTCCTAGACCCATCCAATTGAGAACTACACCAATCCATGCTCCTAAATTTTGAGCTTCCAACCATAATGAGCCTAGATTTACAACGCCAACCACTAAACATACTCCTCTTACGCTTAATTTTGCAAATCGCCTGATAAACCACTATTTTATGGTTTATCTTGTGCTCAATTGAGTGGATTTTATCAATCTTTCATACACTAATTCATACAATTCGCATGTTTTACATTTTCCTTCCTGATTTTGTGCTATGATTGAAAACATGTTTCTTTGATCTTAATTTAGCTAATTTTAATCCTCTCTTATTACCATTCGATGCCTTGATATGTGTGTTAAGTATTTTCAAAGATTACAGGGTAGGAATGTCTTAGAGGATGGAAAGGAAGTATGCAAAAGTGGAAGGAATACAAGAAGTTGAAGGAACTGCAAAGCTGTCAGCCTGACCTCTTGGTACTAAATCGACCATAACTTGAGCTACAGAGGTCCAAATGACGCGGTTCCAGTTGCGTTGGAAAGATAACATCTGGGCTTCGCAACAATATATAATTTGTCATAGCTGCCCTGAAGTTAGGCTACGCGGACGCGTGAATGACGCGCACACGTCGCATCTACGAATTTCAATCCATGCAAATGCGTGGACGACACATCCGCGTCACTTTCCCGCGACCTGAACGTAACAGAAATCGCTGGGGGCGATTTCTGGGCTGTTTTTGACCCAGTTTTCAGCCCAGAACACACAGATTAGAGGCTATAAAGTGGGAGAATGCATCCATTCATAATCATGTTCTCACAATTCATAATTTTTAGGATTAGATGTAGTTTTTAGAGTGAGAGGTTCTCTCCTCTCTCTTAGGATTAGGATTTAGGATTTTTATTATGTTTAAGCTATGATCTCTTCAATCACAGGTTCAAGGAGGTCAGAATCCATTTTTTCTCAAGAAAAATTTAATATTTCATATATCAATTTCCAAACAAATACTCAATTTCACCAACCACTACACATACATATATATACATGTCTATACCACATGCCAAATCATGCTCACCAACAAAAGCCTCAACTTTACCAACAAGTAAGCATATCAGGCCACCTCACTTACAACATTACATGCTTTACCAACAATTAGCACCACTCACAATAATTCAACTATTATTCATATATTCAACTCAATTCAAATCATCCAACAACTACATCAATATTTCAAAATCCTATCCTAAGGTCACTGATGCAACAAGGATTTATACCGGTTCGGAATTCCACAAAATATTTCCGTTGTTAGTATAGTCCAAACCAATAGTCAATCCTCAAATCAAATTAAAATATGGTGTTGTCACAAGTACAAACCCCAATGAAAATTAACCGAAGTATTTAGACTCCGGGTCGTCTAACTAAGGATTGCAATGAAGTGGTCAATTATTGGCTATTAAGGGGCAAGGGGGTTTTGGGTTATAAGAGGAATGAGAAAAAAGTAAATTAAGCAAGTAATTAAAAGAAAGCAAGATAAAGAACTCTTGGCTAAGACTTAGGTAATTGAGATCACTATCCTTGTCAACAATTCAAATATTGATAATTAAGAGGAACCGAGCTCATTAAGTCTATTCACTAAAGCCTTAAGTATGTAATGACTACTCCTAGGCTTGGAGCACGTCAAATGGCTTGATCAACATCAATCCATAAGTTCCAATCTAGCTACTAATAAACTTAGTAGTAGGGTAGAGTCAATGGTTATCAATTTGATCCCCAAGGGTTCTGGAATTACCAATTCAATGAAGCCCAAGGACTTAAGATCACTCAATCCCCTTAGCCTAGGCGAAGGGTCAAGAGAACTACTCAAAAACTATAGGAATCATTATATCAAACACCTAATGTGCAATAAAGTAAATATCACAAAATGCTAAAATTAAGGAAACCCGAAACTATCACAAGCGAGAAATCAATAATAGCAAGCAATATCAACATAAAAGGAACATAAAAACATGAAATTACATTAAAAGGAGATTAGATCCAACAATGTTCATCAACAAACAAGAGAGCAAAATGAGAAATTAACATTACAACTAAGAAAATCAAGATGTAGAAATGAGAAATTGTAAAAGAAACAAGATGAAAATCAAGTAATTAATTCAAGATCCAAGACAATTTAACCTAATCCTACCCTAATTATAGAGAGAAGAGGGAGCTTCTCTCTCTAGAAAACTAATTAAAGGATCATGTTGACTAACTAATTGCTCCCCCCTTGCTTGGACTTCAATTCTGCATGAAATTCACTCAGAAACAAGTTGGACTTGGGCCTGGGCAACTTAGAAATCGCCCCCAGCGTTTTGCCTTTACTTGGGTCACGTGTGAGTATCGGCGCGTACGCGCCATGTGCGCGTGCGCGTTGATTGGCTGTTTCTTCATCCGCGCGTACGCGTCATGTATGCGTGCGCATCTCTATGCGAAGACACTTCTGCGCGTGCGTGCTTAGTACGTGTGTGCGCCCGTCGATGCATTCCCAATTCTTGTTTCCTCATGTATTCTCCACTTTATATGCTTTTCTTCTCATTTCTTCCATCCAATACTTGCCTCATGAACCTGAAATCACTCAACAAACACATCAAGGTATCGAATGGAATTAAAGTGAGTTAAAATCACCAATTTAAGGGCCTAAAAAGCATGTTTTTACACTTAAGCACAATTCAAGAGAGAATTACAAAACCATGCTATTTCATTGAATAAATGTGGGAAAAGGTGATAAAATCCCTAAAATAAGCACAAGATAAATCACGAAATCGGGGTTTATTAGTCACTAGCCTACGTTTTCGCAACCACATTACATTTTAGATACAGGAACCGAAACCATACCTTGACCGGTTCCCGTTCAACCCGGAACACTTCCAAATTCAACCTTCAAGGTCTCAAAACATCACCAACAGATTTTCAAGCTTATTTCCCCACTCCAAAGCTTTCCAAAACCATCAATCAAGCCCCAATACACAAATATACACTACCTAAGCCACAATAGCACACATAAACTCAATAACTCAATCACTAAATCACAAAATTCCAAGTGTTTAGCTTAGAGTTGAGAACCTTACCTTACCTAAGGGTCAAAGAGGCAAGACTAAGCCCTCCCTTCAAGTTAATTGGATCCTATAACATCAAAACACAAAATCTTAACACTTTTTTCCCAAAATTTTTGAAATTAAGGGCTGGAAGTTCAAAGAGTAAATTGGATCTTTATTCTTCTTCATTTCTCTTGTTATTTCCTTTATTTTATCATTTTTATGTTATGAACACTCTTTGTTAATTTTAATTTTATTTAATGCAAATTTATGTTTTCATGTTCATTTATTGCTTTCTTTAGTTGTTGTTATGATTTTCTTTCTTTTGGTAGTTAGATTTTATTTTTAATACATTTTAATATTATTTTATTCTCATGCACACCAAGTGTTTGATAAAATGCTTGGCCTAGTTTCTACTTAGTTTTTCTCCTCTCTTGGCTTGGAATTGGTGACTTTGGTGATCCTTGAGTCATTGATGTCCATTCTTGTTTGATATATTAGAGTAGTTAGTTGATTTGGTCTCCCTTGACTCTATGTGACCCATTAGTGTTGACATAGGACTTAGGGATTGAAATTAACTATACCTATTTGACTTATCTTCAATGTAAGGTTGACTAAGTAGGATTACTCTTCATAATCATCATGTGTTTGTGGTCAATGGCTAGGATAGCTAATCTTAGTTCTCAATTACTTGCCAAGAGGTTTCTTGCATTTGAAGTTTAATTGCTTTGACTTTTATTGCCTTGACTTTTATTTCTTGCATGTTTAGTTTTCACACTCTTGGTTGAGAAATTGGGTGTTTGGGTGGAATTGAGTTGTGGATGTCCATTCCACATTGTGTGAGGATTGTTAATTGGTTCGGTTTCCCTTGACCCTAAGTGACCCACTAGTGTTGACTTAGGACTTAGGGATTGGAATCAATTGTGCCCTTTTGACTAATTCTCAAGTAGGATTGACAAATTGGGATTAATTCCACACAATTGCCATGTTTGTAGTCCATAACTAGGATAGGAATCTTTAATTCCCCAATTCTCACCAAGAGTCTTCTTGCATGTTCATTTAATTTCTTGCTATTTACATTACTTGCATATCTTGTCATCCAATTCCCATTTCCTCTCACAGCCAATAACATGACACCTTAATTGCAACTCCTAGGGAAGACGACCCGGGACCTAAATACTCTCGGTTTATATTTGGTTTGAATTATGAAAACATTTGATTGATGATCAATTATTGGGTTTAGACTATACTTGCAACGTCAATCCTATTTTTAGTGTGAAAATCCAAACCTATGCTTTTGGTCATTGTCAACAGGCGCGCTAACTCCTCAAGAATATAGTTCATCCGAATGGGTAGAAAGTGAGCCGACTTCGTCAGCTAATCCACAATTACCCAGACAGCATCAAAACCGGTCCTAGTCCTTGGCAATCCCGACACAAAATCCATCGCAATGCTCTCCCACTTCCATTGCGGAACTTCCAAGGGTTACAACGTCCCAGAAGGTCTCTGGTGTTCAATCTTCACCTTTTGACAAGTTAAGCACTTTGATACATATTCGTTCACATCATTCTTCATACCAGGCCACCAGAACATAGCTTCAGATCGTTGTACATCTTAGTACTCCCTGGGTGAATAGAGAATGCGCTTTTGTGTACTTCCTTTAAGATATCTTGCCGCAAAGTCCCAACATCCGGCACAATGATCCTACCCTTGAATCTCCATAGCCCATCTTGATCCCATGACACTCTCCACTACTTCTCTTGCTCAATAGCTAGCAACACCTTCGGTAACACGTCATTGTTTTGATGAGCCTTTAGGAGTTCAAATTTAAAATCACTTGAGATTTGTAATCGACTCAAACACAGAGTTCCAGCCACTTCTTAAACACCGATCTTTAGATTCCTGAATGCCTTGAGCAACTCCTCTTCTCGAAGCATCATCCAAGCAGCATACAACGAATTCCGACTTAACGCATCCGCCGTAACGTTCGCTTTCCCCGGATGGTAATTCAACTCAAAGTCGTAGTCTTTCAGTAACTCCATCCACCTCCTCTGCCGCATATTAAGCTCTTTCTGATCAAAGAGGTATTTCAAGCTCTTCTGATCAGAGAAAACTCGGAACATAACCCCATAGAGGTAATGCCTCTGCACATTTAGCGCAAACACAACCGTAGCAAGTTCTAGGTCGTGCATTGGGTAATTAACTTCATGAGGTCTCAACTGCTGTGAGGCATACGCCACCATATTCTGGTGCTGCATCAGCAAGCATCCCAGACCCTTTAGTGAGGCATCACAGTATACCTCAAATGGCTCATTCGGCTCAGGTAACACCAACACAGGTGCGGTGGTCAACTTTTGCTTCAAAACTTGGAAGCTCTCCTCACACTTAAGAAGTCCAAACAAATGGCGCGTCCTTGCGGGTTAACTTTGTCAATGGCAAAGCTATTTGCGAGAAGCCCTTGATAAATCTCCAATAGTAGCCAGCTAAGCCCAGGAAACTCCTTATCTCAGTTACTGAGGTCGGTCGCCCCCAATTCATCACCGCTTCCACCTTAGAAGGATCTATTGCTATTCCCTGTTTACTCACCACATGGCCAAGAAACTTCACCTCGTCTTTCCAGAATTCACATTTAGACAGTTTCGCATAGAGTTTCCTTTCCTTTAGTATCTGCAACACGGTCTTCAAGTGTTCTGCATGCTCTTCTTCAGTCTTAGAATAAATCAGTATGTCATCAATGAAGACGACCACGAAACTATCCAGAAACGAACGAAAAATTATGTTCATATAATCCATAAACACTGTAGGAGCGTTTGTCAACCCAAAAGACATTACAGTGTACTCATAATGACCATAATGAGTCCTAAAAGCGTTCTTAGGGATGTCCTCATCTCTCACTCTTATCTAGTGATAACCAGATCGCAAATCGATCTTGGAGAAAACCCCGGCTCCTTGTAACTGATCCATGAGATTGTCAATCCTCGGCAGTGGGTACTTATTCTTTATTGTGACCATGTTCAGTTGCCTGTAATCCACACAGAGCCGCATACTCCTGTCTTTCTTCTTCACCAGTAACACTGGCACTCCCCACGGAGAAACACTAGGGCAGATAAAGTGTTTACTCATTAAGTCTTCCAACTGAGCCTTGAGTTTGGCCATTTCTAAAGGTGACATTTTGTAAGGAGCAATCGAGATTGGGCTTGTCCCAGGTACCAACTCAATCACAAATTCAACCTCTCGGGCAGGAGAGAATTCCTTGATGTCATCCAGAAACACCTCAGGAAATTCACAAACAACAGGAATTTGCTCTAAACTTTGTTCCTCACCCGACACACTCGCAACTAACAGCATAACGCCTTGACATTAATGTCCTGAACAATTTACTACCATGTAGTTTAAGTAATAGCCATTTACCACAACCGGGCCCTTCTGACCCTTCTGTCATAAAGTGCAACGATTTCTCAAAATAGTTCAGCAAAACATGGTTTTTAGACAACCAGTCCAATCCCAAGATAAGATTAAGACTAGTCATCGGCAAGCAAATTAAATCATGGACAAAATCACGTTGCTTGACCCTAAAAGAAACTTGCAGACACCCTAACCTAGTCACCATAGCTTCATAAGTGGCATTATACACCTTCAGGTCGTAACCTAAAACCACAATCTTCAATCCTAACTCACTAGCTTTTTCAAATGCAATGAATGAATGTGTTGCTTCCTAATCAAATAAATCATTTAAGGTTTGACCAGCCATATCACATATACCTTGGATAAGGGTATCAGACCCTTTGGCACCCACAGCTGAGGTAGTGAACACCCAACTAGGCTACTGTGCTCTCCCAGTACCTTGTCTCTGCTTCTCCAGACAGTTTGAGTCTTTATGTCCTGGCTTACCACAAGAATAGCACAAACCCTATCCAGCCTTGCACGGGACTCCCGGATGGTAACTCCCGCACCGAGCACAAGCTTACTCATTCTGAGGCTGCTTCCCAAATCTTCTCCCTTGGAAATTGTTGTTGTTGGGCCTTCTGGAATTATTCTGACCATAAGTCAGGTGTGGTCCAAAGCCTCCTCGTTTGAAAGGCGGACCTTTAGGAGCAAAGCTCTTCCCTTGGTTCTGTGGGAATGGCCCCCTATAGCTTTCTTTCTCTGTAGCCATCTTTTTCACACACTCTTTAGCAACCCTGCTCTTATTTACCAACTCTGAAAATGTTCTGATCTCTATTGGTTCCACTAAACTTAAGATGTCACTCCGGAGCCCTCCTTCATACTTAATGTACTTCGGTTCCTCGAAGTCTCCCAGAGCTCCCTGACACATGCGAGAAAACCTGAATAGCTCCTCAAATTTGTCTGTATACTCAGATACGAACATAGCACCCTGCTTCAACTGTAGTAACTCCAGTACCTTGGCCGTCCTGGCAGAATTTGAAAAGTATTTCTTATAGAATTCCACATGGAAGGCATCCCAGTTGATAGAGTCATCACACTGCTGCAGGAGACGTCGGGCTCCCTGCCACCAATACGATGCTTCCCCAGTGAGCAGATATGTAGCAAATTCAACACATTACTCTTCAGGTACCAACTGCGCTTGCAGTGCTTGCTCCATTGGCTGAAACCAGGTATGGACTTCAGTCAGATTAGTGGTTCCCTTGAACTTTGGTGGATTAACTTTTAAGAAGGTTGCTAGTGTCATTGGACCCTGAGCTCTATTTTCGCCGTTGCCATTATTATTTATCTGGTGTCCAAGAGCCTCCGCAGTGGCCTACAGAGTAGCAGCCATGTTTTCCAATGCCACTATAAAGTTTACCGGGTCATTTGGGTTGGTTTCTGGTCCTTGAGTACCAGTACGACCTCTCCCACGGCCCCGACCGCGTCCACGAGGTGCCATCTAGTCCATATACAGACCAAACAATCAGTATCAAGTTAATCAGTCTCAATATCGGAAGTCTAATGCTTCAAAGTCCCAAATGCATGCTCATGAATGTTTATGCCAGTTATATCAATCAGATATCCTAATAGCACATAAACACATACACAGAGAATGCACAGAAGCATAGTCAGTTCGTCCCTCAGGCTCAACAAGAACGAACTGTGCTGATGCCATAATGTAATACCTTACCACACAGAGTCTTATGCTTAAGTCATAAAATAGAGGTGGCGAGGTATTACGACCTCTAAAAGAAACTTTTAATATATATAGTTGTGTGAAAAATGTTTATAACTAGGAGCCTTTGAAGAAAAAGGGGATAAATCAAAACTGTTAAATCGAAAAGCGCAACTCTCTGATCGATAACATAAATGGAACAGATAAAGGATAAGCTAACGCGAGAAGATATACAAGAGAGTGCCAAGAATACAGATATCAAGACTCAAGGCTCAGTTTGCAAAGTACACCGGTCCGAGCATAGAAGTATACATACATATATAAAGTAGGAGAACCCAAAAGACATTAAAGGACAAGTTACAAAACCTATTTCTCCAAAATAACCTCTAAGAAGAGTCAATACAGTATATATATATATATATATATATATATATATATATATATATATATATATAAACAGTGGAGAATATAAGTATCTAAGAAAGTACATAAAAATCAAAATAAAGTCCCAAGAGCTAAGGATCTTTGCCAAAACAGAAGTCTCCAGCATGCCTCAGCGAGGAGTCTCACGTCCTGCATCTGAAAACCACAAAATCTGCATGGGTGAGAACCGAGTGTTCTCAACATGGTAACAGTGCACAAATAACTAACATGTAATGTCCTGGGAAAGCCGAAGCCAATCCTAGAACTCCCAATTCATAATCAAAGCATATAAATATACTAAACCATGTGAAATGAAAATAGGCGACTAACTAAGGATTTTCAGTCTAACTAAATATTCCATTTCCAAACCCTTCGAACCTGCCAACCGCTGGTGCAGATTTTATAGCCCACAAACTAACCAGCAAGTGCACTAGGTCGTACCAAGTAGTACCTCAACTGAATGAGGGTCGATCCCATGAGGATTGATGGATCAAGCAACAATGGTTGATTAATTTACTTTATTAGGCAAACAGAAAATGGTGTTTGAAGATTCAAAAGCATTAACAATAAATTCAGAATATTAGAAAGCAAGCAGTAAAGAAGTGGTGAATAATATATGGAGAAACAGTTAAGGCCTTAGAGTTATCTATTTTCCTGATTGACTTTTCTTACTAACTATTTTAATCATGCAATATTTAATTCATGGCAAACTATAGGTGACTAAACCCTAATTCCTTAGACCTTTTTAGTCTCCTCTAAAATTCATCAACCGCCAATTCCTTGGTCACTTAATTCCAATTAGAGGGTGAAGTTTAATTCTAGTTTATATGCCACAAAAATCCTAATTACCCAAATATAAGAGGATTATATGTCACGTATCCTGTTAAGTGCAGATAATTAGAAATTTAGTAGAATATGTTTTCAAGCTATTGTTCAAGTAAAGAGCTTTTCCAAGTTATACAAGAACTCAATTAGAAAGAGGGTCATACTTCTGTTCCACCCAAATTCATAAGATAAAGAACGAAAATAATTCTTGAAATATAAATCAATACATGAATTAAAATAGAAAAATAATAGAATCAATCCATACAATAGACAGAGCTCCTAACCTTAACAGCGGATGTTTAGTTGCTCATGGTTCAGAGTGGAAACTAGGATTCTCTAAACTGTAAATTTGGAATGAGGTAGAAGAGAAGAGAAGTTTCTTTTCCCTTTTATATCTAATCCTAATTAATTTAAAATCTATTTTCTAAAACTAAAATAATATCTTTTCCTATTTTAAAATAAAATACAAATTTAATCAAGATTAATTAAACTGTGCGTGCAGCCTTTGGAAGAAGATTGGGGACCATTGGTATTATCAGGATCCACGCTGAACTTGAAAATTTCCAAGTTCAGCGTGGAAGAGGTAGTGGCATCTTTAGTGTGTTCCTTTGAATCCACACTAAACTTGGCTATTCCCAAGTTCAGCGTGGAGAAGGCAGCGTGTGCTTCCCTAGGAGTTCTCAAATCCACGTTGAACTTAGCAGGAACCAAGTTCAACGTGGAGGGTGTAGAGGTTGTTGGAGGCAAAATTTGCACGATTATATATCGTTGGAAATCCCTGGAAGATAGATTTCCAATTCCGTTAGAATCATGTCAATTGGATCTCTGTAGCTCAAGTTATTCCTGTTTGAGTGCAAGGAGGTCAGGATTGACAGCATCATTCGCTTTCTTCCTTTTCTGCTACAAAACTCCGTCAATTCCCTCCGAATGCTTCCTTAAATAAATAGAATTGTGCAAAACCCAAAGTAGCATCCATAGTGGCTAAAAGATATCTAAATTTTGATTAAACTTGTTAATTCAAGTGCAAATTCACAAGAAAAAGATAGATAAGATGCTCACGCATCACAACACCAAACTTGAATTGTTGCTTGTCCTCAAGCAACCAAAATAAGTGCATGATTAAGATGTGAATTTGCATGAGAAGTGAGAGTTTAGTCATTCTCAGATCTATTCTTAAAATGGGGTTTATTCATTGTAACTTTGAACAGTTTTGGCATCTCACTCTCCTTTAAATCAGAGGGATGTTAGGGTCATTCGGAATTAGAATCCGGATCTTATTATGAATTCTCTTATCTTTATACTCCAGTTTAATCCTTAAACACAACAAATTTACTTTAATTCTCTTTTCTTTGGTGCTTTGCACCTTGAGCCTAGCCGTGACTTTAAATGTTTTGTCTCAAACTTCACTTGACACAAAAACACTACAAGCACTTGACTGGGGAACTTTCTTTAAGCTCTGATTGCTCTTTTAGCTTCTCCCAGATAGTGGTGTTCAAAGCCTTCGGCATACTCTACTGAATGCATTTGGTCACGACTCTAAATATTTCGTCTCAAGGATTACTTGAAATAAGAATACCACAAGCATATAACTAGGAAAACAACTCTTTGAGCTTTTAATCATGTCAGACCTCCCTAGTCATTGATGCTCAGAGCCTTGGACCTTGCTTTTATTTTTCTTTTGCTGTTTTTTTTTTTTTTTGCTTCAAGGATTAAGCTTTCACTAATTTCAGATAAGTCATAATAGTTCTCTAAATTCTTGTTCTTTATACATCAACATCCTTTGATTCAAATTCAAAAATGCACTGTTCATGTCATTCATTCAAAATTACAAATAATACCACCACATTTAAGTAAATAAGATTAATCTTAAATATAAACTCACTCTTTTCATGCATTACATCACTTCATTCTTTTCTTTTGATTTTCAAGCTCAGTGAGCAATGTATGAGACACTCTTTTTCAGCATAAAAGGAAATCAAATAACAAAACAGCCAGTAAATTAAATTAGAACCTAGGAATTGAAAATATAACTGATCATGCAATAACAAAATAAACAAAAAATAGGAATATATATAAAATAAGAACGGGAGGAAATATAGAATGAAAGGAACTCAACCACCTCAGTTATCCTAGTGGCTATCTCATTCTTCTGGTTGTGCTCCTCCGTGAAGATGATTTGCCTCCCTTTGGTGCTATTCAAATAAACAGAAAAGCCAAAAAGCGAAGCGACAATACCAAACTTAAAAATTTGCTTGTCTTCAAACAAAGAAAAACTGAAAACAGAGAGGGACATAAAAAGCATATGGAGGAGTAAAAAAAAATATTATGATAAAAGAAGAATAAAATGATAAAAGAACAAGAGAGGTTAAAATAATTAAAATATATATTATCTATTTGTGTTTTTGGGTTTTTTTTTTATTTTTTTATTAATATGTTATATATATATAGTGATTTATTTATTTAATATATATATGTATAGAAAGGGGGGGCATATATATATAAGAGGGGGGCGATATATGTATGGGAGGGGAAGGATATGTGGTGCATGGTGTTGAAGGGGGGTGGAGACTAACGAAGGGAAAAGAAAAGGGGAATCAGGAGGGTTAGGTGTTGATTTGCTTGATTTTTTATGGTATTTGGGCATGATACGGTATGAAATTGTGTGATTAGAGCAAGTGACGTGATCCACGCTGAAACTGAAATGGAGCAAGTTCAGCGCTGCAACCTTTGCATGCACTCTTCCTCTCCACGCTGAACTTGATGCAGGCCCAAGTTCAGTGTGGACTCTTGGCTAATTCTCCCCTTTTTACGTTGTTCAGCGTGGGTCTTTACCTCTTTCATGATAATTGACGTCGTTCTCCACGCTGAACTTGGAATTTTCAATGTTTAGTGTGGACTTGGTAGAGGCCCTCTTTCACATTGCGCATATACTTCACGTTGAACTTGGAAAATTCCAAGTTCAGTGTGGAGCTGGTAGAACCAATCAACTCCAGAGCGTCCAAAAATTTTTCTAAGTGTCCAGTTCCTATTTTAAAATTTCTGCATGATCAAAACACAAGTAAAACAACGGAAAAACAGTAAAAACTAAATAAAAATCAAATAGATAATAAAACTAATGTAACGGAAAAATAACTAAGGATACGAAATTATAGGGTTGCCTCTCAACAGGCGCTTCTTTACCGCCACTAGCTTGACGGTCAGCTCCTCTAAGGAGGAGGATCATAGGGGCTCAGCTCTTCAACCCTTACTTTGAACTTCTTTCCTGTGTCTCCATAAATTAGCTCAATATGCTCCAGAGAGAGGATTCTGTTTACTGTATAAATCCACACTGGATTGCTAGTCAACACCACCTTCATTCCTGGGGAGAAACCTTCAGTGGCGATCTTTTTGTTTCTCCATCCCCTGGATACTTTCTTCTTAGGTTTGATGTCAGGAGGAATTTTATTGGTGGTCACTAAAGGAGGTTTGAGCTACAATTTCTGCTGTGCATCATCAGGGGGTTCTTGAAGGTTTGGATCAATAAGCTCAGTCTGCATGCACCTCTCTTCTTCACCTGCTGAATGTATATCTTTGAAGATGTGAAAGACTAGTTGCTCATCATGCACTCTAAGCATTAATTCACCCACTTCTACATCCATTAGAGCTCTCCCAGTGGCTAGGAAGGGTCTTCCTAGAATTATAGAGGCATTCTCATCCTCCCCTGTATCAAGAATCACAAAATCTGCTGGGAGGAAGAACTTACCCACTTTGACCAAGATATTCTCCACTAATCCATATGCAGGCTTTATAAATTTGTCTGCCATCTGTAATGCTATCCTTGTGGGTTGTGCCTCTTGGGTTTGCAACTTCTTCATCACAGAAAAGGACATTAAATTGATGCTTGCTCCAAGATCACATAATACTTTCTCAAAGGTTGTGCTCCCAATGGTGCATGGAATTTGAAAGCTCCCTGGATCCGGCATCTTCCTTGGCAAGTTATTCTAAATGATGGCACTACATTCCTTAGTCAGGACCACTGTCTTATCTCCCTTTAAAGTCTTCTTCTTTGACAACAGCTCCTTCATGAACTTGACATAGAGAGGCATTTGCTCCCAAACCTCAGCAAAAGGAATATTGATTTGCAACTTTCTGAAGACTTCCAAGAACTTTAAAAACTGCTTGTCCTTGGTCTCCTTTTGAAGTCTCCGAGGATATGGCATTTTAGGCTTGTACTCAGGAGCCTTTGGCAATGTAGGATAAGTGTCAAGAGAGTCTGGGAATGGGTTGTCCGCATGCTTTGGAGGGACGTGCTCTACTTCTTCCTTCTTCTCCTCTGGAGCTTTCTTTTCAACTGGCTCCTAACTTGTGCTTCCGTACTTGCCACTTGTCCACTTATCAAGGTGATAGCCTTGTATTCCTCTGTTGGATTTGGAATTGTGTTACCAAGAAGGCTATTAGTGGTCCTCTGATCAATTTCATTAACTTTTATGGCTAATTGACCCATTTGAATCTCCAAGTTCTTGATTGATGCTCTGGTTTCCTGTCTAAAACTTGCCAATATTGCTTCCAAATTATTGTTTTGCTGGGGCTGAGAAGCTGCTTACAGAGATGACTAAAACTGTTGGTTATTAAAATTATTCTGTTGAAAACCACCCTGAGAATTATTATTAAAATTTTGTGGCCTCTGAGGTTGCTTTCTCCACCCAAAATTTGGGTGATTTCTCCACCCCTGATTGTAGGTCTTAGAATAGGGATCATTATTGGGATTTCTAGGAGCACTCCCCATGTAATTGACCTGTTCAGAAGAAAATTGAGCATAATTAAAATTTTCATTTTGCATAAAATTACCTGTTGTGTCATAAGAGGCTTCTTGTTGTGCATTCTGAGTGTTGACAGCTGAAACTTGCATTCCACTCAACCATTGAGTAATCAGATTTAATTGCTGAGACAAAAGCTTTTTCTGAGCAAGAAGAGCATCAACAGCTTCCACTTCCAAAACGCCCTTTTTTTAAGAGGTCATAGAGTGCAAAGGATTCCTGTTGGAGGAATATAAGTATTAATTGTTAGCAACCAACTCAATAAGCTCAATAGTCTCCTCTGGTGTCTTCTTCATGTGCAAAGAACCACCTGCAGAATTATCCAAGCACATCTTGGACATTTCACATAAGCCTTCATAAAAGATATCCAACTGAGTCCTTCTAGAGAACATGTCTGGAGGGCACTGCCTTGTAAGTAGCTTGAATCTCTCCCAAGCTTCATAAAGGGTCTCACCATCTTTTTTTCTTAAAGTCTGAACCTCCACCGTTAGCTTAGTCAGCTTTTGAGGTGGGAGAAATTTAGTCAGAAAGCCAGTGACAACCTTGTCCTAAGTATCCAGACTCTCCATAGGTTGAGAATCTAACCACAGTTTTGCTCTATCCCTCACAGAAAATGGGAAGAGCATGCGTTTGTTTACCTCAGGATTCACTCCATTGGTCTTCACTGTATCACAAATTTGTAGAAAATCAGAGATAAATTGATTTGGGTCTTCCTGAGGGAGCCCATGATATTGACAATTTTGTTACACAAGAGTAACTAGTTGTGGCTTCAGCTCGAAGTTGTTTGCAGCTATAGGAGGCACCACAATACTTTTGCCATAAAGATCTGTATTAGGAGCAGTGTAAGAGCCAAGCACTCTTCTAGGTTGTTCATTCCCAGCTGGATTTGCCACATTGGCATTAACAGCATTATTATGATCTATAGTGGACTCTGCAGCCTTGTAAAGTAGTGCTTGTTGCAAACGCCACCTCAAAATCTTTTCAGGTTCAAGATCAAAGTCTAAAAGAGGTTCTTTGTCTCTGTTCCTGCTCATAAACAAACAGAAAATAAGAAAAGATGGGAATCTCTATGTCAGAGTGTAGAGAATTCCCAATGAGGTAACCTATGTAAAAGAAATAAAATAAAACAACTAAATAATAAACTATAGAAATTTTCGAAAATTATAACTAAACCTAAGCAGAAAATTCGAAATATATATAGCAAAATTAAATAGGAAAATTAAAATAAAATTAATTAGGTGACCCCAAACTTAATTTTAGAAATTAAAGAAAAATAAATATATGATGAAATTTTTTTTTTTAGAAATTAGAGACAGAAATTGAATAAATCTAATAAAATATAGAAAGATAAAAAAAGAAATAATGGAAAGAAACCGAATGAAAATAAAGGAAAATAAAAATAAGAAGGAAAATAAAAAAAATGGACGAAGGGTTTGAAGAAAATTAAAAAGTACAAGGAAGTAAAAATAAAACAGGGGACAAGGGGATGGAAACGAAAAGCAAAACAAAAAATAAAGAAAAAATGAAAAATAAAAATTAATAATACTAAAATTAAACAAATTAAAAGAAAAAATTATCTAATCTAAGCAATCAAACAACTAATGGTTGTCAATCACAATCAATCCCCGGCAACGTCGCCAAAAACTTGGTGCGGATTTCATAGCCCACAAACTAACCGGCAAGTGCACTGGGTCGTACCAAGTAGTACCTCAAGTGAATGAGGGTCGATCCCATGAGGATTGATAAATCAAGCAACAACGGTTGATTAATTTACTTAGTTAGGCAAACAGAAAATCGTGTTTGAAGATTCAAAAGCATTAACAATAAATTCAGAATAATAGAAAGCAAGCTATAAACAAGTTGTGAATAATATATGGAAAAACAGTTAAGGCTTCAGAGTTATCTATTTTCCTGATTGACTTTTCTTACTAACTATTTTAATCATGCAAGATTTAAGTCATGGCAAACTATAGGTGAGTTTAATTCTAGTTTATATGCCACAGAAATCCTAATTACCCAAATATAAGAGGATTATATGTCACATATCCTGTTAAGTCCAGATAATTAGAAATTTAGGAGTATATATTCTCAAGCTGTTGTTCAAGTAAAGAGCTTTTCCAAGTTATACAAGAACTCAATTAGAAAGAGAGTCATACTTCCATTCCACCCAAATTCATAAGAGAAAAATCGAAAATAATTCTTGAAATATAAATCAGTGCATGAATTAAAATAAGAAAAACAATAGAATCAATCCATATAATAGACAGAGCTCCTAACCTTAACAGTGGAGGTTTAGTTGCTCATGGTTCAGAGTGGAAACTAGGATTCTCTAAACTGTAATTTTGGAATGAGGTATAAGAGAAGAGACGTTTCTTTTCCCTTTTATATCTAATCGTAATTAATTTAAAATCTAGTTTCTAAAACTAAAATAATATCTTTTCCTATTTCAAAATAAAATACAAATTTCATCAAGATTAATTAAACTGTGCGTGCAGCCTTTGGAAGAAGATTGGGGACCACTGGTATTATCAGGATCCACGTTGAACTTTAAAATTTCCAAGTTCAGCATGGAGGAGGTAGTGGCGTCTTTAGCGTGTTCCTTTGAATCCACGCTGAACTAGGGTTTTCCCAAATTCAGCGTGGTGAAGGCAGCGTGTGCTTCCCCGGGAGTTCTTAAATCCACGCTGAACTTGGCAGGAACCAAGTTCAACATGGAGGGTGCAGAATTTGTTTGAGGCAAAATGTGCACTATTATATATCGTTGGAAACCGCTCGAAGTTAGCTTTCTAATGCCGTTGGAATCACATCAATTAGACCTTTGTAGCTCAAGTTATTCCTGTTTGAGTGCAACGAGGTCAGGATTGACAACATCATTTGCTTTCTTCTTTTTTTGCTACAAAACTCCGTCAATTCCCTCCGAATGCTACCTAAAAGAAATAGAATTGTACACAACTCAAAGTAGCATCCATAGTGGATAAAAGTTATTTAAATTACGATTAAACTTGTTAATTCAAGTGCAAATTCACAAGGAAAAGATAGATAAGATGCTCACGCATCAACCGCCACCAGTAATTTGATATGCAAACACAATTATATCAAACAAAGAAATGCACAAGTAGAAAGCAGATACGATAGATAGACAATTAGCAAGTAAATATGCAGTCAATTAGGCATTCCAAACAAATCACATATAATGCATATGATGTATGGCTGTCCTAGTGGCTGATGAGTCTCATCTGTCGGTTATAAAGCCAAGCCGACAAGTCCTGGTAGCTAACCATTAGACTATCCCTCTATCGTGCATCCCCAACTCGAGTTATCCACAACATAATAATAATTCACATCCAACATCCTTACTGGTGTATATTCACGGGGGCGAGCTCATCCGGAACTTTCACAGTGTCCGGCCACACTTACGACATAGGGTCAGCAGAGTACCGAGTCTCCACCTGGAGCACGTGGTGGATAGGCCACTGCTTTCACCCAGGGAAACTCGTGTCTCAGATAGATGGAGTGTAACAATATCAATATCAATAACTCAACATATATGCATTTATTCTCAGCCATAAAACAACATTCATCTCAGCCATAAATCATCATTACATACAGCCATTCGGCTCATATCATACACAGCCATTCGGCTCACACCACACACAACACTCCACCATTAGTCATAACTCCTCATTATGTCCCCTTTCTTCATCCACAAGTTACCCCTTCCCTAGCTCCATCTCAATTACCAGGCATTTTATATTAATTTAAGACTTAAAGGATGAAAATGGGGGTTTATAAGCTTGAAACAGCATCTCGAAAGGTTACGAGCTTGTTGGAAAGGTGAAAGACTTGAAAACAAGGGTTTTATAAGAAAATAGGGTCGTGTGTGTATGCACAAGAGTGTGTGTGTGCACACTTATAAGAATTTCAAGATGTGTGCGTAAGGTGTAAAATCTTCCAGTTTTGTTCGCTTGCACAGCTCGCAAGACTTCGTTAGTTGTGTGTGCGCACAAGGCATGCCAACGTTCCTAGCAGCAGCCATGTCCCTGAGTGTGTGTATGCACAAGCCTGTGCGTGCGCACACAAACCAGAAATCACAAATTCTACAGAATTCACAGAATTCAGATTTTAGACCCCAACTTCCAACAATCATATCTCCTTCCACAAAATTTATATTTCCACCAAATTTAAACCATTTTAAAGCTTGTGAAATTATCTTTCATTTGATATAAAAAGCATCAAATTCCAAAAACAATAGCTTAAGATATGATCCGTTGAAGTTCATCAAAAATTCATTTTTTACCAAATTTCATAAACTTCCAATTTCCAAAACAGACACTTCCAAATTCATTCAAAACCAACCAAAACTCAATAATTCAACATCAAGCAATTCCAAACTCTCATTCAATCTTCAACCCACCAATTCTTCCATATTTAACCAAATCTAAATTCAATAAATTCAAGTCATAATCAACATTTCATTTCTCAATTTCCAAACAAATACTCAATTTCACTAACCACTACACATACATATATATACATGTCCATATCACATGCCAAATCATGCTAACCAACAAGAGCCTCAACTTTACCCACAAGTAAGCATATCAAGCTACCTCACTTACAACATTACATGCTTTACCAACAATTAGCACCACTCACAATCATTCAACCATTATTCATATATTCAACTCAATTCAAATCATCCAACAACTACATCAACATTTCAAAATCCTATCCTAGGGTCACTAGCCTACGTTTTCACAACCATATTACATTTTAGATACAGGAAACCAAAACCATACCTTGGCTGATTCTCGTTCAACCCGGAACACTTCCAAATTCAACCTTCAAGGTCTCAAAACTTCACCAACAGATTTTCAAGCTTATTGCTCCACTCCAAAGCTTTCCAAAACCATCAATCAAGCTCCAATACACATATATACACTACCAAAGCCACAATATCACACCCAAACACAATAACTCAATCACTAAATCACAAAATTCCAAGCGTTTAGCTTAGAGTTGAGAATCTTACCTTACTCAAGGGTCAAGGAGGCAAGACTAAGCCTTCTCTTTAAGTTAATTGGATCCTATAACATCAAAACTCAAAATCTCAACACTTTTTACCCAAAATTTTTGAAATTAAGGGCTGGAAGTTCGAACAGGAAATCGTCGCTTACCTCAAGAATAAAGTTGTGAGTTTTGTAGAGCTCAATGCCGCGGTCACATGGCTGCAAATAGTGCGTCAATCGTAGCTCCGAATCAAAAGCTAACGATCAATTGAAGTTGGAAGCAAATGAAGACAAGGGTTTTAGTCTCCCCTTCCCCTTTCTGAGCATGTGTGTGTTGTTTGAGGGGAGAGAGAGTTCTGAGCTCTCTAATAAAAGGGGGGCTTGGCTAGGCCTTGGGCCCAATATGGGTCCGGTTGGCTTGGTTTTGCCCGTTCGGCCCAATCTCGGGCCGATTTCTTTAAAATTAGTGTCAAAATTCTCGTTTTAATTTTCTCTATCATATTAAACCATAAAAATCTAATTTCTTATTCTCTAGAATATATTTTAATTTATGGGTTAATTAGTTATTAATTAATCGGGTTTTACAAATGGCGACAAAATCCTAAGTTTTCCACCGCCGATTCTGCCGCCATTGCAGTCATCGGTTCCGCCGTCGTTGCAGTTGCCAGTTCTGCCTCTATTTTTGCCATAGTTGTTGCTGGAAGCTTCTCAATCGAGCCACCTCTTCTATCAACATTATGGTTTCAGATCTGTTTACTTTGTAGCTACAGTTGCCGCTGCAGTTTCTGCCACCGTTGCTGCTGCAGTTTCCACCATTGTTGCCGATGTAGTTGCCACGTCGAAAGCTTCTGAATCGAGCCACTATTTCAGATCTGTTTTCTTCTTCGAGCTGTAGCTAGTATTCTTCTTCTTCTTCTTCTTCTTCTTCTTCTTCTTCTTCTTCTTCTTCTTCTTCTTCTTCTTCTTCTTCTTCTCTATATTATTTGATTCAGTAGCGACTCACATAGTATATTCTATTAGTAATTTTTGTTCTTATATAATTTGCTTATAACATATTCTTATGTTCATGTAATCTACTGGTTCCATTCATGAGATCTTGAACGGATGTTTAATGTGCATGTTTGTAATATGCTGAGAACATAGAAAATTGTTTTACTTAATTAGTCAAGTTTTTTGTTTGTTTGTGAGGTACTTTATGATTGCTTTGATTGTATTTTATTGTTATTTTGGTAACCAATTTTGTTCTTTATTGTTCTTGACTGTCTATTAGTACTATTATATTGCAAATTAATGGCTTTTTAAGCTAGCTAGCTACTGTGCACATCAATCAAGTCCTGTTGCAATATGAATCTCAATGATGGATTCTTGTGAGGCCTTGATAAACCCCGTTTTTAGGGTTTATCATGCATAGAATCCAAGGGTTTTATCAATGTTCTTCCACACTTATTCATACAAAACTGCATGATTCTGTGTTTCTTTCCCATTTTTGCTCATAGATGAAAATATGCTTCTTTTGCATCAAAATAGATACATTGTAATCCTCCTCAATTACCATTAGATGCCTTGATCCATTTGTTGAGTGATGTCAGAAGTCACAGATCAAAAATGGCTAAGAGGAATGAAGGAAGCATGCATGAATGGAAGGAGCATGGAACAAATTAAAGAATTGGAATTTGCACATGCACGCGCACGCGCACCGTGCGCGTACGCATGGATGCGTTCATCTAGAGCCAGCACAGTGGAGCCGAGCGAGGAGCCGGCACGCCTATATGGCTGGGCCATATCACTTATGATGCTCGCGCGCACCGTACACCTACGCGCAAGATCGCAAAGGACCCAGGGACGCGTACGCGTGCAGTGCGCATACGCGTCGATGTGCGCACATGATTTTTTAAATGAAACACGTACCCAGCGATTTCAGGGGGTTCCCAGGCCCTGTTTTGGAGCAGATTTTGGAGGGAAAAGCTTAAGATGACCAAGGATTAGGAGTGTTAGGACAATTAGTCATAATTCTAGATTTTATAGGAAGTTAGTTACATTTTATTTCTAGAGATAGAAGCTCTAACTTCTCTCTAGGTTTTCATCCTCCATTGCAAGTTTCCTTGGAATTCTTGGTGAGGTCTATTGATAATTAACTTTTTGTTTTGCTACAAGTGTAGATCTACTCTTCTTCTATTCTTAATTGATGTTCTTTTGATTTAATTCCTTAGATCTAGATTCGGTATGCTTTGTTACTTTGAATTTGGATTAATGAATTGAGGTTTTATTCAATTGTTTGATTGTTGATGATTGTTCGGATTAGATAGCTTTGATTCAATTCTCTTCTCTCAATTGCATCATGTTTTCTATAATTGCCTACCAATTATTTGTGATAATGACAACCTTAGCTATGGAGTAGATTTCTCTCACTTGGCTTAGGGGTTGAGTTATTGGAGACACTTGAATAGTTGATATCAATTGTAGATTATGAATTGAGAATTGCTAATTGACTTGGAGTGCACTAAAGCTAGACTTCCCTAGGGTGAGACTAGGACTTGTGACTCAAGTTAGTTACTCTCATTTGACTTTTCTCCATTGTTAAGGGGTTAACTAAGTGAAGCGACAATCAATTCTTATCATAATTGAAGGAGACTATAATGATGGAACTTCCAATGCTTACCCTTGGCCAAGGCTTTTATTTCAATTAATTGTTGATTGCCTTGCTAGTTTGAATTCTTGCACCAATTCCCAAAACCATAAAAGCTTTCCTAATCAATGATGCACATTCTAAAGCAATTCCTAGGGAGAATGACCCGGGATCAATACTCTTGATTATAGATTTTAGAATTGTTTGATGTGGTATTCGTGTGTTGGTTAGACTATACTCACGATCGGATTTATCACTAGTTTCTAACCGGCATGAGAATATTTACGTTCATCAAAATGGCGCCGTTGCCGGGGAGTTGCTTATGTGTGCCATTTTATTCGTTAGTATGAATATGTTGATATGTGAATACTTGCATTTCTCTCTTAATTGATTGTTTGCTTGTTTGATTGTTAGTTAGGATTAGTCTTTGTTTAGATACCAATTGATGTCATGAGTTTCTTATCTCCTTCATTGTATGACACGTTCACTACCAAATCCGAGCTTAGCACCTTTTGATTTGGAAATTGAAAGAACCTTGCTTCATATTAGGCAAGCTCGGAGGCGGTTGGTCTTTGAAGAAGGTGAAAAGGTTTTTACCAATTCACCAACCATATCATCGTCATCCAACGAAGGCACCAATTACTCTTCCGTTGACACTACTAATAGTTTTTCTTTTGATCTAGGTTTTGATAACATGGCCGCTCCAAGGAGAGTTACTCTCAAGGAAGCGGGTGCACCGAATTTTGTTCTCCAACCTCTACATGTGCTTCATCCCAACTTGAATGTAAACTTTGAACTCAAGACCGCTCTCATCCATCTCTTACCAAAGTTCTATGGACTTCCCGCACAAGATCGAATTAGACACCTCAAGGACTTTCATGGTGTGTGCTCAACTACTAGGCGGGAAGGATCCGATGAAGTGGCTATATGGTTGTTCGCCTTCCCCTTTTCTCTTGAGGGAAGAGCCAAGGAGTGGTTCTATACCTTACCTAGTGATGTTGTGTCCGATTGGGACTTGCTTAGAAGAGAATTCCTTGATAAGTTCATGCCCATTAAAATGACGGACAAGCTAAGGAAGGAGATCTCATGTATTGTACAAGGCGAGATGGAAACGTTGTATGAATATTGGGAACAGTTTCGCAAACTTCTTGATTCATGTCCCAACCATATGATTGACACTCAAGTCTTGCTTAGCTATGTGTGTCAAGGCATGAGGGAGCAAGATAAGAATTTGTTGGATGCTTCAAGCAACGGTTCTTTGTCAAAGTATAGGATGGCGGAGGAGGCATGGCAACTCATTACCGACTTGGCCGAGTGATAAACCCCGATTTCGTGATTTATCTTGTGCTTATTTTGGGGGATTTTATCACCTTTTTTCCACATTTATTCAATAAAATAGCATGGTTTTAAGATTCTCCCTTGATTTTCGCTTAAGTGTAAAAACATGCTTTTTAGGCCCTAAATTGGTAATTTTGATTCACTTTAATTCCATTCGATGCCTTGATGTGTGTGTTGAGTAATTTCAGGTTATAAGGCAAGTATTGGATGGGAGAAGTGAGTAGAAAAGCATACAAAGGGGAGAATGCATGAAGAAACAAAGATTGGGAGTGCATCAAAGGACGCGCACGTGCACAAGGCGCGCACACACAAAAGAGATCTTGCCTATGGACGCGCACGCGTACATGCCGCTTCCGCGTGGATGGAGAAATTGCCAAACGACGCGCACGCGCACATGGCGCGCACGCGCCAATACTCTTACATGGCCCACTTGAAGGCAAAACGCTGGGGGCGATTTCTGAGTTGTCCAGGCCCAAGTCCAACTTGTTTTTGAGTGTATTTTATGCAGAATTGAAGTCCAAGAAAAGAGGGAGCAATTAGTTTAGCCAACATGAGCCTTTAGTTAGTTTTCTAGAGAGAGAAACTCCCTTTTCTCTCTAGAATTAGGTTAGGATTAGGGTAGATTATCTTAAATTCAAGTTTAATTACTTGATCTCATCTTGTTTCTTTTATAATTTCTCATTCCTACATCTTGGTTTTCTTAATTGTGATGTTAATTTCTCGTTTTGCTCTCTTTTGTGATGATGAACTCATGTTGGATTTGATTTGTTTTTAATGAAATTTAGTGTCGATGTTCTTTTTATTGATGAATTGAGTTGTGATCTTACTTTTCTTGCACTTAATAGTTGTTAGATTTTATTATTCTTGCAATTTATGATGCTTACTTTTATTGCACTCTATGTGTTTGATGAAATGCTCTATTTAATTTTTGAGTAGTTTTGTCAACTCTTGGCCTAAGCCAAGGGAATTGGGTAATCTTGAGTCATTGGGTATGATAGATTTGGTGATTTGAGAACCCATGGTGATCAATTTGACACCCATTGACGCTAACCCACTACTAAGTTAATTAGTAGGTAGGTTAGGATTTAAGGGTGGATGTGATCAAATCTATTTGACGTACTTCAAGTTTAGGAGTAAACGTTACGTACTTAAAGCTTTTGGGAAGTAGACTTAATAGGTTGGCCTCTCATGATTATCAATATTCAGTTTAATGACAAGGATGGTGATCTCAATTACCCAAATCTTAGCCAATAGTTCTTTATCTTACTTCTTTTACTTACTTGCTAAATTCACTCTCTTGTCATCTCATGAACCAAAAACCCCCTTTTTACCCTTTCATAGCCAATAACTAAGCATTACATTGTTATCCTAGGGAGACGACCCGGAGTCCAAATACTTCGGTTAATTTTTATTAGGGGTTTGTACTTGTGACAACACCAACACCAAATTTTTGATTGGGAAGATTGTTTGTTGGTGTAGAACTATACTTGCAACGAGAATTTATTTTGTGTGAAATTCTATACCGACATGACAATTCTCATTAAATCAAAATGGCGCTGTTGCCGGGGAGTCGCAATTATGCTATGTTATTCGCTATTGTATATATTGTGAATAGCTTAAATTTTGGTTTGTTTGCTAGGATTTTATCTTCTTTGTTTCTTATTGTTCTTTGTTTTTATTTTCTTTTTCACTATGAATTCTCATCCTTTTGGCTATGAGTGTAGTTCAAATTATGTTGTAGGAAATGAAAGCTCCAATGAAGATATGCATCAAGGGTTTGGAATTCAAGTATGGGAGGAACCTCAAGCTTATGAACAACCTTCATGGCAACAACCTCCTACGAACTCCTATGGGTATAATCCTGATCCTAATGTGTATCAATCCAATGTGTGTGATGACCCTCATTGTGGTTGTCAACCACAATCATCATATGCATGTGATCCTATTCCTCAATATAGCCACACACCATACTCACAAGCCTCACATCACCATTCAACTCCATATGACCATAACTCACACACACCATATCAACCACCATTTGAATCACATCTATAACAACCACCATCCCCATACTAATACTCCCAAAAATCACAAATTCCGCATACACCACCTCAAGAATTCCCCCAATATGAACCACCTTCCAACATTGACAATCTTTCCTCAAACACTGAACCCTATCTTTCACCACCACCTCCCGAAGAAGCCTTCATATTAGAACTAAGAGATCTTGAATCTCGCATCTTAAGGCGACAAGGGGAGGATGAAGCTAAGTTTAAGGAGCTAAGAGTAAGGGTAGCTAGCATGGTAGAAGCTGTGAATCACCTAACATCGCACCTAGGTTCATGTACCCTGAGCACTCCCATTGTTGAATATGGAGAAACTATCAAGGAGCCTAGCGAGGGAATAATCTTGAAGCTCCAAGGTGAGGAAGAAGAGTTGAAGCATGAAATGCAATAAGAGGAGAAGATAGAGATTAGCGAGCAAAAGGAAGTAGTGGATAGATGTTTGGGATATGTTGAGCTCATAAAGGATGTTAAAAAGGAGAGTAAAGTTACAAAAGTAAATGAAGAGTTGAAGGAAAATGATCAAGAAGTGATTTCTATCACTAGTGATTTTTTGCCCACATTGATCAACTCCCTTGACGATATTGTTGAGCTCTCTCCCAGTGGATTAGAAAGCAAGGTTGAGAAGGATGTACAGCCTTCAAAACCCACTGTAAGTGAAGAATTGGAAGAAGTGTTCCAAGTAACAAGCCCTCCTATCTATGATGATTCCGCGTCAACATATGATCCTTTCGAGTTTGAAGAGTCCTTTCCCAATATGCTTGCACTTGATGAGGAGATAGACTTCACTAGACCTCCTATCTATGATGAGAGTGATGGGGAGGAGATAGAAGAAATTGGTGAAAAAGAATGTGAACTTGAGGAAGCTTGGCATGAGGAGAAACTTGAAGAACCTTGCCAAATGGTGGAACTTCCCAGAAGAGGATGGACGGGAGTAGAGCATGCTTTATCAAGACCCTTGGGAACTCCTTTACCTAGTTCACCACCCAATCCTTCGCTTGAGTGGATAAAATTTCTAACTCTCAGCTTTATCATCCCACTTGAGTATGGTTTGCTTGAGACGGATGGCCAACTTAGGGCGCTTTGTGGAATTAAGTGAAAGAGAAGGTTGTTTAATGGTTGGCATTGTAAATCTAAACTCATTATGGTTGGAAGCTCAAAATTGAAGAACATGGATTGGTGTAATGCTCAAGTAAATGGGTCAAGGAGAGTAGTTTGGTGATTCCATGAGAATTCTACTTTCTCGTCGCCCGGACAAAGTCAAGGCAATCAATTAGAAGATGGGTGCGATGAAAAGATATGGGATCCTGGATTAGCTTATGAAAATTAATTTTGGGAGCTCGTGTCTTGGAGAGGACCTCACCAAAGCTTAATGAAGATGGTTGGAACTTCTGACAACCGATTGGAGAACAAGCACTCTTGGAAGTTCAAGGATGGGTACAAACATGAGCCACCTTGACAAGAAGCCTCCCAAATGTCCAACTTAAGGACTTAAACCAAAAGTGCTTGGTGGGAGACACCCCACCATGGTAAACTCTTTCCATTCCCTTGTAGATATAACGAATTAATGAATTGAGTTCCATTGTATATAAATCCCTTGCTTCTTGGTACATTTCGCTTTTCTTGTTAAGGTGTTTATACATTTTATGCTTTAATTAGGGATGATTCTTTGAATTTGAGTTTTTGCTTGGCTTGCAAGTTCCCTCAATTTGATTGAAAAATTCCCTATATCTCAAAAATATGCTTGATTTTGCACCTTAGCTAGTTTTAAAATTTCAGAGGAGGATAGGAAGGTTATAAGCTCTTTTTGATGGTCATCAAAAAAAAAGAAGAGAAGAAAAGAGAGAAGCCACGCGTAAGCGCAAAGCACGCGCGCGCGTCGGCTACGCATTTCGACACTCTGGGCCATGGACTAAAGAGTTGTGCCACTTTTGGGCCAACTCTGTGTTTTGACCCAGCGGACGCACGCTGTACGCGTTCGCGCCACTCCTTGTTTCACTGCCCACGCGTTGGCGTACTTGGCGCCTTCGCGTCCATTCCATAAGTTCAAGCCATCGACGCTCAAGCGCATAGTGCGCGCGCGCGTCGATTCGGTTTAGCATCACCCAGGCCAAAGGACCAGAGAGTTGTGCCAACTCTGGGCCTCTTTTGTGCCTCTGGCCCAGCACACCCACGCAGACGCACACTGTACGCGTTTGCGCCGATCCCCAATTCTCCCATCTACGCGTAGGCGCGTATGGCGCCTCCACGCCACTTCCCTATTTCTGTTACCTACCCAGATGCGCATGGTGCGCGCCCGCGTGTATTTAAAAATCCCTTTTAACCAGGGACGTGAAGCCCTAGCGCATTCGTGCAACCCCCGTTCATCCTCTTCATCTTCAACGTTCCATTTCCCTCCATTGCCAACTATCACCCCTGCAACCACTAGCACTCCGGCGAGCCCTCCGGCACACCACCGCCACCGTCGCCGTGCGTGCCCTCACCCCCTCCTCCCTCGCTCTCTCCTTCTCTCCCACTCAATCCTCTCTTCTCTGTTCTCTCTCGCAGCTAGCCCCTGCTCCACCACGAGCACAGCCGTGACCCCCATTGTCGTCGGCGCAAGCTCCACGGTGCCACCAGACCGCCGTCCGCTCTGGCTAACTCACTCCTCTCTGCTGCACCTTCCCTTCATCCGCCCCATTCAGTCTCTGTCTCCCCAGGTTTCTACTTCCCCTGTTCTGCTTCCCTTTTACCGCTTTATGATAATTTTGTTAGTTTAGTTAGATTAGCTTAGTTAGTTAGTTTAGTTTAACTCAGGTGGTTAGCGAATCTGGGCTGAGTAGTGGATTTAGGTTTATCTGAATTTTTGCTGCTGTGTGAAATTGCTCTGTTTCATTGCTTTGCTTGTGCTATATGCCTGGCTTGCCATTATTGAGTAATGCTTTGCTCATGGATACTGGTTGCTTGCTTATTCATAACTGCTTGCTGGCTGATTTATTTTAATTTGCTTTCTAATGCTTTGATTTGCTGCTGCATTATTGGCTTGATTGCCCCATTCATATGAATTCATACATGATTTTTGTGCTTTTGACTTTTGATGAATTCATATGGAATCTGATTTGACTGTTTAAATTTGGGATTTAGCCAATGTACTGCTGAAATGCTGCCGGATTTTTCTTAACCATATTTCTTGAATTGACATTGTTTGATAGACGTAACAAACTTCTATTTGATGATTTCTGTGTTAAATAGAATTGTGTCGTCCAAATGGTTTTGAAAATTTCTCAAGAACAGGTTCTTTGGTCATGCCTCTAATACTCCTTGCTTGCTTGCAATGCTAACTTGCATATATGCATTGCATGATTAAGTAAACTTTCAAATTGACCATAAACTTGGTTTTCATTTGGAATTGAGCCTAATTTGCTTGCTTCACAAGATTGATGATTTCTTCTACCTATATGGCCACTGTGATTCAATTCCTTTATGCCCAATTCACCCTTGATCACATAGTGCATAAATTTTTCAAATCTCATCTCAATCTTTGTAACTTTCATAGCTCATTGAATTTGGTGTTGAACTCTGCTTGATTGATTCATCCTTTAATGTTTTAACTATACCAACACCAATTCACATAACTCTAGTGATCCTTGCATTGATTGATGGTTTATTCCATATTAGTTGTTTTCTAGCTATACCATATTTCATCATCAATAACTTGATGCATTTCATGATTGTGAACATGCTTATATTCTTATTTTGTGCATTCTCTTTGGAATTGAACTAGTAACCACCATATCACTGATTCTCAAACTGATCTCTAACTTTAACTTGTTTAACTAACTAACTTCTTTTGGTTTTCAACCTAACTCTTTTTATCATTATTTTGGATATGGTGTTTCCTAAGCTTGATGAACAAGTAATGTGCAAAATATGGTTTGAATTCTTGGTTTGAAGTTTGGCTTGCATTCTGAATTCAGTTTGCTTGTATTCCAAGAAATCTCCTTTCTTTGATTCACTTCATGAATATGCTTTGCTTTGAGTACTTTGTATCTATTTGGCTATCTGCTTATATTATATCATCTCTGTTTTTCAGGATGTCGGACAAAAGAAAGGCTATAGCAACTAGTTCCAAAAAGAGGAAGCGCTCTAAGGTCTCTACTCCCTTTCCTTATGCAAATTATGCTAAGAATCCGCTGAATGAGGTGGATAGGGAAAACCAGTTACTACCACCCACTGATTCAATCAAATTCCCAAACCTCTACTGTGAGCTTCGCTTCTCCGACTTCTGGAAGAAAAATCTGAACATTGAGAAGAAACCGCTTCTTCCCAATGATGTGAGGCGTGCCATTAACACCCGAATTCTGGAGTTAGGATTAGACTTTGTTGATAGAGATTTGGGGAGGGTGAACACTTCATGGGTGAGAAAATTTTATTGCAACTTCTTCCGAGCCAATATTGATTCAATTCAGCTGAGGGGTAGAGAGATTATGATCACTAAGGTGGCTATTGGAGATGCACTACTTTGCCACCATCGTCCTGATGAGACCTGCGCCTATAGGTAGGCAGAGGTAGCTATCCTCTCCATGACCTTTGACTATGAGGCGCTTAAGCGCGTGATTGCTACTCCTGACGCTCCCTGGGTGATGGATTCAAACAACAAGAAGCTTAAGGGGATGCGCTTTGCTTATCTGACGAGGGAGGCCAAGACTTGGCAGCATATCTTCGCCCACTATGTGTTCCCCACCACTCACTTTTCAGAGATCCCGATGGATATACTGGTTCTGATTGGGTGTGTGATGGAGGGGAAGGAGATAAAATTCCCCTGACTGGTCAGACATAGTATGTGGAGAGCTCATATTCGCGGTTTGCTACCCTTCCCTACATTGGTCACCAGCATGATCGAGCTGACAGGTGTCCCGTGGGAGGATGATGATGTGACACCACCACCCCCAGATGACGATGACAAGGAGACCACCATTCCATGGGGTGGCTGGGTGCACGAGAAGCCCCCACCCAAACGCCGTTCACGAGCCAGAGCAGTGGAGGAGGCAGCTTAGCCCTCATCGTCAGCAGCAGTCGCAGGACCCCCTTCTACTTCAGCAGCCGCAGCATCCTTACCACCGCCAACACTAGTACCTGAGCCGACTTATCTGCTGGTGCAGCACCTTCTTCGCTTCATGGAGCGCTTCGAGTGTCGTGTCATGCGATGTCTCGATTGCATCGACCAGATGTTTGTATCACAGGGCATCGAGCTACCGCCGCTCCCAGACTCTCCAGCTTCCGATGAGCAGGATCAGGAGGAGGAGCTGGCTGAGGAACCGATCCATCAGGATGCACCTCCAGAGACACAGAACACCACCGAGGTCCAGCAGCCCCCTGAGGATCCACAGCCATATCCAGAGCCACAGCCAGTCCTAGTTCCACAGCCTGAGCCTGAGGAGCCCGGCGCGATTGTTGACCCCCATCCCGAGCTTCAGCAGTAGCATCGAGGACGATGCTTGATTCTAAAGTGTAGGGAGGTCACCATTCGTGACCGGTGTTTACATTTTTGTGGTGAACTTTCGGACATCTATTTATGTTTTCTACTACCTTATTTTATTCTGCTATCTTATTTTATTTTGCACTTTATATTTTAGATCATTTTGGGATGACTGTATATATTTGCTATTGTAGATGCTCTTGTTTTGGTAGTTGCATACTTTTAGTATATATATATATATATATATGTTTTGCATCTTAGTTGTTGATTGTGATTAGAAAAGTGTTCTGGATTGTTAAAAATCTAGTTGACCCTTTTTATATAAGAATTGTGTTTTGATTGAAAAAGGGATAAACTAGGAAATTTTTTTTTTAATTTTCTAAATCACAACATTGCATTAGAATAAGCTTAGTCAATATGATGAAAATTTCCAAAGAATTCATTTTTAGGGTACCACTCAATTGGTAGAAAATTTTTGTGGATCATGTTTTGAGCGATGAACACAAGCATGTGAGATTTGAGCCTAATTGTGTGGTTACATCATATATAACCACTTATTTTAATTCTTGTGTGCATCATTCTCTTCCTATGATTGTAATCTTTGATTTGTTTGATTCTTTATGTCCATTATTTTGTGTATACATGCAATTATATGATTGAGGCCATTGTTCAAATAGCTCATTTCTCCAAATTGCCTACCTTTTATCTTCCATTATTAACCAATTTTGAGCCTATTCTTAACCCATTTGTTCATAATTGTAGCACATTACAAGCTTAAGTGAAAAATAATAAATGTCCCTTGTTTGGATGTTTGATTAGCTTAGGCTAGTGAAAGTGTTCATTACTTGATTTTGGGAAGGTTGGGTACATTGGATAGAGATAAACGTGTATTTATGTTTTTATTAAAAATTTTTAGGAAATGGATGCATACTCATGTATTAATCATATGTAAACCATATGCATTGATGTTCTTGTATATATTAAAAAAAATTTTATTTTGTAGAAAAAAGGGAACAAAGGGTCCCAAAGTTTAAGTTTTCATAAATTCAATACATATGTGTGGTAATCAAAAAGAAAATGCATGAGTGTGTGAAAAGTGAAGAATGGATAGCTAGGCTTGTTTAGAATTGTTTAGGTTGTCATAGGTTAGGTGGGAAGTTTAAGTTAATCAAAGATTCAAATTTCAAGCTCACTTGACCATATGCATCCTACCTTGACCCTAGCCTCATTACAACCTATGGGAAGTCCTCTTGATATTTGTACGCATGCATGAAGTAATTGTTGAATGTTAGAAAAAAAACAAATCTTAGAAAGCATGATTAGGGGAGAATTGAGTGAATCAACCCCATACACTTGAGTGATTAGAGCGGATACACATCCGTTGAGGGTTCAATTTCTCAATTACATGTTTCCATCCATGATCATATTTTCTTGCAAGTTTGTGAACTTTTTCAATGATTCAATCCAATTGTGGTTTACTTGATTGCTAATATCTTGGCCCTTGTGCTTGTATGTGTATTCTTGGAGATTGATTTATTTTGACTAAGCCATTGCATCATGTAAATAGATTGCATATAGATAGATTGCATTTAGCAGTTGCATTGAATAAATGTTAATACCCTTTGCTTCTTCTTGATTTTAGCATGAGGACATGCTTAGTTTAAGTGTGGAGAGATTTGATAAACCCTGATTTCATGATTTATCTTGTGCTTATTTTGGGGAATTTTATCACCTTTTTCACATTTATTCAATGAAATAGCATAGTTTTAAGATTCTCCCTTGATTTTCACTTAAGTGTAAAAACATGCCTTTTAGGCCCTAAATTGGTAATTTTGATTCACTTTAATTCCATTCGATGTCTTGATGTGTGTGTTGAGTAATTTCAGGTTATAAGGCAAGTATTGGATGGGAGAAGTGAGTAGAAAAGCACACAAAGGGGAGAATGCATGAAGAAACAAAGATTGGGAGTGCATCAAAGGACGCGCACGCGCACAAGGCGCGCACGCGCAAAAGAGATCTCGCCCATGGACGCGCACACATACATGCCGCTTCCGCGCGGATGGAGAAATTGCCAATCGACGCGCACGCGTACATGGCGCGCACGCACCAATACTCTTACATGGTCCACTTGAAGGCAAAACGCTGGGGGCGATTTCTGAGCTGCCCAGACCCAAGTCAAACTTGTTTCAAAGTTTATTTTATGCAGAATTGAAGTCCAAGCAAAGGGGGAGCAATTAGTTTAGCCAACACGAGCCTTTAGTTAGTTTTCTAGAGAGAGAAGCTCCCTCTTCTCTCTAGAATTAGGTTAGGATTAGGGTAGATTATCTTAAATTCAAGTTCAATTACTTGATCTCATCTTGTTTCTTTTATAATTTCTCATTCCTACATCTTGTTTTTCTTAATTGTGATGTTAATTTCTCGTTTTGCTCTCTTTTGTGATGATGAACTCATGTTGGATTTGATTTGTTTTTAATGCAATATACTGTTGATGTTCTTTTTATTGATGAATTGAGTTGTGATCTTACTTTTCTTGTACTTAATAGTTGTTAGATTTTTTTATTCTTACAATTTATGATGCTTACTTTTATTGCACTCTATGTGTTTGATGAAATGCTCTCTTTAATTTTTGAGTAGTTTTGTCAACTCTTGGCCTAAGCCAAGGGAATTGAGTAATCTTGAGTCATTGGGTATGATAGATTTGGTGATTTGAGAGCCCATGGTGATCAATTTGACACCCATTGACGCTAACCCACTATTAAGTTAATTAGTAGGTAGGTTAGGACTTAAGGGTAGATGTGATCAAATCTATTTGACGTACTTCAAGCTTAGGAGTAAACGTTACGTACTTAAAGCTTTTGGGAAGTAGACTTAATAGGTTGTCCTCTCATGATTATCAATATTCGGTTTATTAACAACGATGGTGATCTCAATTACCCAAATCTTAGCCAAGAGTTCTTTATCTTACTTCTTTTACTTACTTGCTTAATTCACTCTCTTGTCATCTCATGAACCAAAAACCCCCTTTTTACCCCTTCATAGCCAATAACTAAGCATTACATTGTTATCCTAGGGAGACGACCCGGAGTCTAAATACTTCGGTTAATTTTCATTAGGGGTTTGTACTTGTGACAACACCAACACCAAATTTTTGATTGGGAGGATTGTTTGTTGGTGTAGAACTATACTTGGAACAAGAATTCATTTTGTGTGAAATTCTATACCGACACGACAATTCTCATTAAATCATCGAGTCCACTCAACATGCTAGACGGAGAGTCAACCGTCCAAAGGCCGTAAATGAAGTTTCTTCTAGTGGTGAGACCGCTACCCTTACCAAGACCTTGTGTGAAATGACAAGCCTTCTAAAGCAACTCCAAGTGAATCAACAACAACCTCCATCTCAACAACAACCTTCTCCTCAAAACCAACAATGTCAACAATTGGTCCCCCAAAGAGTGTGTGGCATTTGCTCATGCTACTCCCACTACACGTATGAATGTCCAAGTCTCCAAGAAGATAACACTCTAGCGGCTACCCACAACTTTTATGATCGCTGAAGAGAGGAACTTTTGCGTGGTCTAGAATTCAGAATAAATTCCCGTTGCAAGTATAGCTTCTAAACCAACAAAAGTCCTTTCTTACAAACGTTTTGGTTGTCACAAGTAACAAACCCCTGATAAAATTGATAACTGAGTATTTAAACCTCGGGTCATCTTCTCAAGGAATTGCAGGGAGGTGTTCTTATTATTGGTTATAAGTCTTGTAATTTGGGGGTTTTGAAAGTAAGGAATAGGTAATTTAAATGACAAGTAAAATAAATTAACAATAATAAAGCTCTTGGCAAGGTATAAGAATTGGAAGTCCTATCCTAGTTATCCTTATCAATTGTGATGAGAATTGGATTTTTCTCCCACTTTGTTAACCTCTAACTATGAAGGTAAGTTAAGTGGAGGAATTAATTTTTATTCCTCAGGTCCTAGTCTTTCCTTCGGAAAGGCTAGAGTTATTGGAACTCGAATTAATTCTTGAAGAATTCCAATTTTCAATCAACAATGAGTTTGATAACTCAAGAGTCTCCAATGACTCAACCAAAGCCAAAAGGGAAAATTCTAAATTAAATTAAAAGCATTCATAAATAGAATAAAACGATTATAAACTGAAATACCTCAAATAATATTAATTAAGAAAATCATAACATGAATGTAGCATAACCTAAGTTAGAAAGATAAATATCAATTAAAGTAATAAAATAAAAGTATAAAAATAAATTAAAGGAACATTGAACCTGTGATGAAGAAGAAATAATTCTAAATCCTAAAACTAAATCCGAAGAGAGAGGAGAGAACATCTCTCTCTAAAAACTACATCTAAAACTAAAAATTATGAATTATGAGCTTATAATCATGAATGAATGGATTCCCCCACTTTATAGCCTCTAATCTGTGCTTTCTGGGCCGAAAACTGGGTCAGAAACAGCCCAGAAATCGCTGGAGAAGAAATCTGCCACGCTGATTTTCGTCACTGCGACACGTCCGTGTGGATCACGCGTTCGCATCGCCTAGCGTCTGGGTAACTATAGAGAATTATATATCAAATAGAAGCCCCGAACGTTAGCTTTCCAACGCAACTGGAACCGCGTCATTTGGACCTCTGTAGCTAAAGTTATAGCCGTTTGCGTGCGAAGAGGTCAGGCTGGACAGCTTAGCAATTTCTCCAACTTCTTGTATTCCTTCCACTTTTGCATGCTTCCTTTCCATCCTCTGAGCCATTCCTGCCCTGTAATCTCTGAAATCACTTAACACACATATCAATGCATCTAATGGTAATAAGAGAGGATTAAACATAGGGAACTCAAGGCCAAAGAAGCATGTTTTCAATTAAAGCACATAATTAGGAAGGCAAATGTAAAACCATGCAAATAGTATGAATAAGTGGGTAAAGAGTTGATAAAAACTACTCAATTGAGCACAAGATAAACCATGAAATAGTGGTTTATTAATCGCCCCTACTATGAACGTTCCAATCAAGGATACCATAACCAATGGAGCAATTATAACCAAGGGTACCCCCAACAAGGAGGCAACTATAGTCAAGGGAGTAACAACTCCAATCAAGGATGGAGGGATAGCTCCAACCAAAGTTGGCAGGACAATTATCAACAAGGATGAAGGGACAATGGAGGCAACCAAAGATGGAACAACAACACTTCACAAAACCGCTATTCACAAAACCCTCCAAACCAACAACCAAATCAAGGAAGGAACTATCAAACCTACATACCACCTCATAGACAACCACTTCCACCCAACTAACCCCAAGCACCACAAATTACCTACCCTTCTATATCTCCAAATCAAGATGACACACTCCGATCCATACTCCAAGGACAAAAGAAACTCCAAAACACCCTCAACTCAAGTCTTAATGGCCTCACTTATACTCTCCAAGCTCTCATCACTCGCATGGATCCACCTTCTATTCCCACTCCTCAAGCCTCAACCTCTAGTGCCATACCCTCTCAACCTTTGCCCAACCCAAAAAGTGGCATCAACGCCATAACCTTGAGGTCCAGAACGCAATTGAAGGAAAGAGATTCAAAGGCACCTAACCCAATGAAAGTTGCTCAAGAGGAAGATGGAGTTGAGATAGAAGAAATTGAAGAAGAGGAGGAGTCACATGTAATAGTTGAAGATGAAGACCCTCAACCAAGGAGTGAAGTCCCTAGAAAGGAACAAATCTTGGAGGAAGTGGTTCAACCAATTCCATTTCCCACATTGGCAAGAAAGGCTAAGAAGCATGTGGAACTTGACCCAACTATGGTGAATATGTTCAAGAAAGTGGAGGTAACCATCCCCCTCTTTGATGCTATACATCAAGTGCCTAAATATGCGAAATTTCTTAACGACTTGTGTATGAACAAAGATAGAATTCATGAGTTGGAAACCATTCCATTGGGTAGTTCCATTTCAGCTTTGATGGGATCCATTCTGGAAAAGTGTGTTGATCTGGGTCCTTACTTAGTTTCTTGTATCATTGATGGAGTCTAATTCATTGATTGTATGTGCGACCTTGGTGCATGCGTTAGTATTATGCCTCTTTCCGTTTATCATTTATTGAAGCTCCCACCGTTGAAGCGGTCGGCGGCTAGGTTTGTCTTGGCGGACAAGAGCATAATAACCGTGTTGGGTATTGCGGAAGATGTGTTGGTCAACATCAAGGGTTTGATATTTCCAATTGATTTCCATATCATTGAGATGCCACCAAGTGAATCCGAGAGGGCATCATCTATGCTACTTGGGAGGCCATTTTTGAGGACCTCTAGATTCAAGTTGGATGCCCATTCGGGAACCTACTCATTCGAGATAGATGGGATAGTTGTAAGTTTTAGCCTAGAAAAGGCAATGAGACACCCACCGGAGAACCATTCCATATTCCGGTGTGATCTAATTGACAACATTGTGGCAAAAGTGCATTATGCAAAGCTAGAAGAGAAACATATGATTGAAGAAAATAGTGAAGATCCAAGTGAAGAAGTTCAAGTGACAAGCCAAGAGCAAAAGCTAGAATTGAGGCCATTACCACCCCACCTAAAGTACTCATACCTTGATGAAGCCCACAAGTTTTCGGTGATCATAGTAAGGGAACTAAATCCTCAACAAGAAGAGAAGTTGATATGTGTTTTGAGGAAGAACAAAAGGGCAATAGGGTGGAGTTTGGCGGATCTAGTGGGGATAAGTCCCCAAGTGTGTAAGCACCGGATCTTTTTGGAAGAGGAAGCTAGACCCGTAAGACAACCTCAAAGGCGATTAAATCCTACTATTTTGGAGGTTGTCAAGAAAGAGGTAACACGGTTACTTGAGGCGGACATCATCTACCCTATTTCGGATAGTGAATAGGTGAGCCCCGTTCAAGTTGTGCCTAAGAAGTCCGGGATAACCACAATCAAGAACGAAAGCGAGGAGCTCATAGCAACACGGGTGCAAAACTCTTGGCGAGTATGCATAGACTACCGAAGGTTGAATGCGGCCACTAGAAAGATCATTTTCCACTTCCGTTTATCGATCAAATGCTCGATCGATTATCCGATAAATCTCATTATTGCTTCCTAGATGGCTATTCGGGATACTTCCAAATACACATTGCTCTAGAGGACCAAGAAAAAACAACATTTACTTGCCCTTTTGGAACTTATGCCTACAAGCGTATGCCATTCGGCTTATGCAATGCACCGGGAACTTTCCAAAGGTGCATGCTGAGCATCTTTGTGGATTTTCTAGAGCAATGCATGGAGGTATTCATGGATGATTTCACGGTATACGGTGATTCTTTTGATCATTTCTTGGATAGTCTTGAAAAAGTTTTGGAAAGATGTACTAAAACCAACCTTGTCTTAAATTTTGAGAAGTGTCATTTCATGGTTAAACAAGGCATTGTTTTAGGACATATTGTTTCCAAAGATGGTATCTCTGTAGATCCGGCTAAAATTAATGTCATATCTAGTTTGCCTTACCCCTCTTCTGAGAGGGAGGTCCGCTCTTTTCTTGGACATGCAGGATTTTATTGGAGATTCATCAAGGATTTTAGCAAGGTAGCATTGCCCCTCTCAAGGTTGCTACAAAAGGATGTTGAGTTTGATTTAAGCAAGGATTGCATGGAGGCTTTCGACAAGCTCAAGGTAGCATTGACCAAGCTCCCATTGTGCGAGGGCCGGATTGGAGTCGGCCATTTGAAATAATGTGTGATGCTTCAAATTTTTCCGTGGGAGCCGCGTTAGCACAACGCGAGGGTAAGAATCCATATGTCATAGCCTATGCATCAAAAACATTAGATGGAGCTCAATCTAACTACACTACTACCGAAAAAAAACTTTTGGCCATTGTTTTTGCCATGGACAAGTTCCGAGCATATCTTCTTGGTTCATAGGTGGTAGTGTATTCGGATCATGTGGCATTAAAGTATTTGTTGGACAAGAAGGAATCCAAACCGAGATTGATTAGATGGGTTTTATTGTTGCAAGAGTTTGACTTGGAAATCAAGGATAGGAGTGGTACGCAAAACCTAGTGGCAGACCATCTAAGTCGCCTTGAACATACAAAAGGCGATACTACTCCTATCAATGATTTATTTCCCTTTGAGGGCTTGCATGCAATCTCGGAAACCATCCCTTGGTATGCACCAATCGCCAATTACTTAGTATCTCGCTCCTTCCCTCCTAATCTCTCCAAACATCAAAGGGACAAGCTAAAAAGCGAATCCAAATACTATGTGTGAGATGACCCATACCTTTCGAGATGTGGGGCAGATCAAGTAATTCGGAGGTGCATTCCATAAACCAAATTCCACTCAATCTTAAAAGCTTGCCACTCCTCCAAAGGAGGAGGCCATTTTGGACCTCAAAGAACGGCAAGGAAAATCCTAGATTGTGGCTTTTAGTGGCCAACTCTTTTCAAGGACTTTTCTTATTTTTGTAAATCTTGTTCTCAATGCATTAGATAATGTAACATCTCTAAGAAGGATGAAATTTCCCAACAAACTATGCTATTTTGTGAGATTTTTTATGTGTGGGGAATCGACTTCATGGGGCCATTCCCAAATTCTAATGGTTTCCTCTACATTCTACTCGCTGTTGATTATGTGTCCAAATGGGTGGAAGCGATACCCACCCGGATGGATGATGCTAATGTGGTCCTTTTTCTTGTGAGAAATAATATCATTTGTAGATTTAGGTCGCCACGAGCATTCGTGAGCGACCAAGGTTCACATTTTTGCAATAAAAGAATGGACGGACTAATGAGGAAATATGGCATCATGCATAAAGTAGCCACGGCCTACCACCCACAAACAAACGGCCAAGCTGAGGTTTCCAATCGGGAGATTAAATGCATCTTGGAAAGGATTGTGAAACCCAATAGGAAAGATTGGAGTGCCAAGCTCACCGATGCATTATGGGCCTACCGAACGGCATACAAAATGCCAATTGGCATGAGTCTCTTTCGGTTGGTGTACGGCAAAGCTTGCCATTTACCGGTGGAAATAGAGCACAAGGCGTATTGGGCCATCAAGGAGTGTAATCCGAGTTTGGGTGGAGCCGGAATTGAGAGGAAGCTATAATTAGCGGAGTTGGAATGTTTGAGGCTTGAAGCTTATGAGAACTCTAGACTTTACAAGGAAAAAATGAAAGCCATCCATGATAGGAACATAAGAGGCAAAGAATTCAAGGCCGGTGATCTTGTCCTTCTTTACAATTCTATATTGAGATTGTTGCCCGGTAAACTAAGGTCAAAATGGGAAGGCCCATATCAAGTAGTCAAGGCGGAACCCTATGGGGTTTACCATTTGTGCCATCCCTCAAGTTTAGATATCTTCAAGGTCAATGGGCACCATCTCAAGTTGTATCATGGTGAACAAATGAAGAGCAACAAAGAGATTGAGGTATTCCTTTTGGAAGATGCATCTCTTGGCAATGAGCAATGAGCAAGTGAAAGTCCAACTTAAGGACATTAAACAAAAGTGCTAGGTGGGAGACACCCCACCATGGTGAGATCTATCCTTTATACCCTTTTTGTATATAGCTTTTAAACTCTTAATTGGTTTGTGATTGCTTAGCTATAGTCTTCTTTGATTATTTTTAATTGTAAATACCTAGGATATTTTACTCATAAAGCCTTGCATTGAATTCTCCATGAATGACTTGATTGTGTGGTGGAAGAACACCTCTCTTTAGGTCTTGCATTAATTTTAGGTGTTTTTTACTTCATTGGCTTGTTTGGCTTGTGGACACATGATAATTAGGCATTTTTCTATTCATTCAAAAAAAAGGGGGGGAGCACGCGTACGCGCACTGTGCGCGTATGCGTCCCTAGGCTTTCGCAACTTCTGGGCGATTTACCAGAGAGTTGTGCAAATGCTGGGCCAGCTTTGTAGGACTTGTACGTGTGCTAATGATAATTTGTTTTCCAATTTTGCTTTTGGTTTGTTGCATTTGTAACAAAATCATGGCCATTTTTGAGTTCGTACTTTATAGTACACCTTTATGCTTTTGTTGCAATTGTTTGAACAGAGCATGTTAATTAGTTTGCACTAGTCACATGTCTGATTAAGATGCTTTTTTAATTAGTTAGTACGCAGCACTGCATTAGTGAATGAATAATATTTAATTTTATGTCATTAGTAGGCATTCTGAACTTTCCTACTTTGTTTCATTTTACGTTGCCTTCCTGACAAGTAAATAAGTTTAATTGATTGAGTTTTGTAACATGTTCATCCCTGTGAGTGTGTTTAGTCTAATCCTTAAGACACTAATTTGTTGGTCCAATGCTAATTAGATTTATTAATTTTTCAGAGATTGATATTCCTGCTTCAGCCCGTTGTTTCTAGTCACTTATAAAAGCTTCTTTGGGCATGCCTGAGCATAAATGGGTGGTTGGTTGGTCTTTGGCATCATATATTGAACCTCAACCATCGAAAGATTTCATTCAAACTCAGGTTGACCACAATCATAACTTAGGCCTTGGCTTATCATGCTTCTTCCATATCTCCATTTTTGTTCTTTCTTTATTTTCTTCCTTAACGTGCTTGATAAATTATTTGGATTTTATATTACTTTTTATTATAGATGATGACTAATGGAACTTCCTAATTTCAAGCCTAACCTGTGATTTTAAACATCTCTGACCAATTCTCCTATTTTGTTAACTAATGATTATCTCTTATAATTCCCTCTGCTTTGTTGCAGGGAACAGCGTTGGTGGTCCTCGCCAGACTTGTCGCGGTCCTGAAATTGGTCGAAAAAAATTTAGCTGATCACAAGTTCCTCTTCCTTGGGGCTGGAGAGGTAAATTAATTATGAGATTGCCTCTTTATGTGTAGGAATTTATTTTTATAAAAAATATTATGTAGTTTAATTCATTTTTAACAAGTTTCACTTTCTAGGCTGCAATGTATAGCTTGGATGGTATTGTTGACTCAGTTTCTGCAGTGCATCCTTTGGCTCCATTGCTGGCTCTATTGAAGCCTAATGGAAAACTTGTGATGGTTGGTTTACCCGAAAATCCTCTGGAGTTGCCAATGTTTTCTCTTTGTACGGGTAAGACTAGGTTAGAAAAAAATAATAACCAATTTAAACATGTCATTTAATAGAGGATTAATTATTATTGTTTGGCATTTGAAGGAAGAAAGATGATAGCTGGTAGTAGTATTGGAGGGATGAAGGAGACACAAGAAATTATTGATTTTGCTACTAAACATAACGTGAAACCTGAAATTGAAGTTATTGCAATGGATTATGTAAACACAGTAATGGAGTGCCTCGCAAAAGCAGATGTCAAGTATCGATTTGTTATTGATATCTGAAACACTCTCAATGCCACAACCTCTTTATGAGGTAAATTAATTGTTTTATATTCGGCCAAGGTATGATAAAAGTAAAGCTATTTAAAGTATTTGCATTTTGCTTTTTTTAAAGTATTAAAAGTTGGATTAGATTTTTAATACTTTGTTTAAAGTATCACATGTTTGATGGAGGAGCAGCTACCATACACAACAAGGTGATGATGGCTTCGGAGACCACTCAATAGAAGAGTCTCTGGCTAGTTCTTTATACTCTTAACCCTTTTGTTCAATTTTTTCTTTCTTCTTCTTCTTCTGTTCCAGAAAGAATAATAGCTTACTATGAAAGCAACTAAATAAAATTGGCCAATTTGATGAAGACTGGTGTTTTAAATTATGAAATTTTGATCCATTAGTAAAGATTGAAAATTTAGGTATGCTTGTTTAAAAACTAAGTTGAATCACTTTTCTACAACTATAGGGACCTCTATAACTAAGTTGATAAACACACATCTTTTGAATGCAACATAAACACATACATAAACCCACCTTATGTTCATCAACTTGTGGTTTAAGTTTACTCTTTCGTTTCTATATGCTCTGAGATCAAATGAAATGTGCTTGAATATAATGCTCTGCAGCTATATGGCTTACAAAATTTATAAGTTCTTCTTTTAACTTCAGAAACCTTTTCTTGCTTCAGGTACTTACCTTACCACTGAAGAGTGTCTCTTGAACAAGAACAGAAATCCTCATATGAGTAAGAACCAAATAGAGGATCAACTTAAGACATATCTTAGAGTCAGCAAGATTATATGGTTGCCCCATGGATTGTATGGTATATAAACTTGATGCTGATATTTTAGACTAAGAATCTTCCTATGAATTGATATTATAATGATCAGAATTTTGAATTTGGTGTAGTCAAAGATTTTTGTAAAGACAATTTATCATGAGGTGCAGTATATGTTCTAATATGGATTGGTGTTTGATAGCGTGGACTATCGTCGGTAAAGAATTTCACAAAATATTCGTGTTGCAAGTATAGCCCTCAACCGACAAATGATCCTGGAATCAAATTTTAAGGATTTGGTTGTCACAAAGTTTAACCCCAATAAAAATAACCGAAGTATTCAAATCTCAGGTCATCTCACAAGGAATGGGCAAACATGTGTATCAACATTGGTTAGAATTTCGGGGTTGGAAGTCATGATCAAGAAATTAACTAATAGACTTGACAAGCAAGAAACTAAATCAAATAACTAAAGCAAGGCATGAGTAATTTAAAACTAATAAGAGAACATTCAAAATGATTCTACTCTAAAACTAATAAGTAACTATAACTAGGATTAAGCAATTGGGATTTTTAGTTTCAAATATGAATAATAAAAGTAACTCTTGGCTAGGCATAGGAATTGGGATCACTATCCTTGTCTAATAACCAAATCTTGACAATTGTGAGGAACCAAGCCCATTTGTTTACTTCTACACTTGAAGTATGTCAAATAGCTTGATCAACATCAATCCATAAGCCCTAACCTAGCTACTAATTGACTTAGTAGTAGGCTAGTGTCAATGGTTATCAACTTGACCACTAAGGGTTCTCAAATCACCAAACCAATTAGAACTAATGACTTCAGTTTACCCAATTCCCTTAACCTAGGCCAAGAGTAAAGAAAACTACTCCATAATCAAAGGAAACATTTCATCAAACACATGGTAGGCATTAACAAAAGACATACTCAAATTGCAATTAAATTGGAAATTATAAGGACCCACTAACAATTATCCATAAAGAACAACTCAATTAACACTAATAAGCATAGAAAATGTCAATGTACTCATAGAATTCAAGATCTACAATATTCATAACATGAGTGAAAAATTGGAAAATAACAAGATAACATAACTCAACACAAGATCTAAGCAAAATTATACTAGGGAATTCAAATTAAGTAATCATAACTAGCAGTTAAAAAAATCCAATTCAGAAATTCAGCAATGGGAGATCAAAATCAAACTAGATCTAGAGAGGAATAAGTGTTTCTCTCTCTAGAAGAACAAGAACCAAAAACTAGCAAAAAATTATATCTAAGTGTGTAATGGATGATCCCCCCTTTCCCCCTTGAGTTCCTGTGTCTTTTCCATGCAGAATCAGCTTGAATTTGGGCATACTGAGCCTCAGAAATTGCCAGGCATGATTTCTTTAATGAGGTCATGTGCTGCTCGTCACGCGTACGCGTCATGTACGCGTGCACGTCGCCTGAATTTCGCGATCCACGCGTACGCGCCAAGCACGCATGCGCGTCGATGGAGATTTCGCCAATCCACGCGGATGCACCATTCTTCGCGCGCCATATCCAGCTTCCTGCACCCACGCGTGCGCGTGAGGTGCGCGTGCGCGTCGCAGCTGATTTCCTAAAATCCAATTCTTCATGTTCCTTCCACTTGTGCATGCTTTCTTTCTCTCTTCTAGGCCATTCTTGCCCTATAAACTCTGAAATCACTCAACAAATATATCACAGTATCGAATGGTAATAAAAGAGGATCAAAATATGGCAATTTTAAGGCAAAAGAAGCATGTTTTCTATCATGAAGCAATATTAGGAAGAGAACATAAAACCATGCAATTTATGTGAATAAGTGTGGAAGATATTGACAAAATCCCCCAAATTCAACACAATATAAACCACAAAATTGGGGTTTATCAAACCTCCCCACACTTAAACCAAGCATGTCCTCATGCTAAAAAAAATAAAAAGACCAAAGATCATGGGAAGAAAGGGTTCATGAAGTGCAAATTACCTAAATGAATGCATGCAACTAATGTAAAGGTATCTACCTACTTGGTCAAGGGTAAATCTATCCTCCAAGAACACACATGAGCATATAGGGCTAAGGTGACATACAGTCCATGAATCCTACCAATTTGAACATCAAAATGAAGTGCATATAACTTGCGAGCCGAATGCTTGTGAAGGCCAGGAACAAGGAGTTGAGCATCGAACCCTCACCGGAAGAGTATCCGCTCTATTCGCTCAAGTGTATAGGGTTCGTCACTCAATCCTCCCCTAATCATGCTTTCCAAGATTTGTCTTTCATCTAACAATCAACAGTTATTCAATGCATGCATACAAGTATCATGAGGTCTTGTTCATAGGTTGTAATGGGGCTAGGGTAAAGGTAGGGATGTATATGGTCAAGTGAGCTTAAAATTTGAATCTTTGGTTAACCTAAGATTTCACCAAACACATAAAACAACCTATATAATTCTAATACAATACCTAACTACCCATGGTTTCCACTTTTTTATATACTCATGCATTCTCTTTAGTTCACATTCCATATGCATTATTATTGTTACTTTACCTTGAGGCATTTTTGTCCCCTTTTTATTGCTTTCTTTTTTTTCATATTTTTGTTTCTTTTATTTTTCTACTTCTTTTTCTTTACGTTCTTTTTCCTTCATTTTCATATACATATACATTTTTTTTTCTGCTTGTCCCCTTTTTTGGGGTTTCATGTACAAAAATTCCAATGCATATGGTTCAATCATTCAATACATGAGTATGTTCCCAATTCCCCTAATTTTCAATTACAAATATAAAGACATACCTTTACATCTACCCAAGTTCCCAGGTAGACCCTCCCAATTGAATGATACACATTCTCACTCACCTAAGCTAATTAAGGATCCAAATCCAGGGACGTTCATTGTTTTTTGCCTAGGAGTGTTGATGTGCTCAAATTAAGAACAAAAGGGTTTATCATGGGCTCAAAACTGGTTAGCAACGGTAGATAAAAGGGTTAAGGCTATTTGGGAAAAGTGACTATTGAAATGATGGCCTCAATCATGTAAATGCATCCATACACAAAATAATGGATATATAGAATCAGACAAAGCAAGGATTGCAATCATAGAGAAAGAGTAAGGCACACAAGAATGGGAATAAGTGGATAGAAGGTATAACCACACAATAAGGCTCAAAACTCACACGCTTGTATTCTCAGCTCAAACACCATGTTCCAAAATACATTCTTCAAGCAAGTTATCTTAAGAAAAAAATTTTTCAAAATTGGTCGGGTACCCTGAAAATACAGTTTTTTGGGAAAGAAGTCATCACCATAACCAAGTAGTCCTATCAAGAAAAACTAACTAAACATGCAAGATGTCCTAATTAACAAAACAATAAACAAGAACTAAAGTCCATAGATGTTGAAAAGAGGAGATTATTACCCACGGAGATCGATCGAACAACCTCCCCACACTTAAGAATTAGCACGGTCCTCCGTGCTACTAGCAAGGTGCAAGGGGTGGTCGGGCTTAGAACTTCCACTATCCCGTTCGCAAATTCTCTCTTCACTTAAGTTCGAGGTGGATGTGGAGATCTCCGATTCCTCCATAGAAGGAGTCACACAACTCAGAAGCTTCTTGATGTAAGCATACCGGCATTGCTTCCGCCGTTCATATCTATCTGTCTTCTTCTGGAGGTCTTCAAGCCGTTGGTAGGAAGATCCTTGTGATGTAGAAGAAGTGGTAGGGATAACCGAGGGGGAAGCTATATCAAGGGTTTTGTGTTCCGTCGGAGGCTTGAGGTATTTTTCAGTTGGGACGACGTCGCCCTCTACCGGAATCATCGCTTCCGATCTTTAGCCTCCCGGGGAACATCAACAGTAGCAACTAACTCCGTCACCAAGGCTGGGAAAGATAGGTTACCATTGGCATGAACACGACCCATGGCTTAGTGGATGAGGCGAGCAATGTTAACCGGCCGCTCTGTGAGTATACACTAAACTAGCAAGGCTAGGTCTGCGGTGATCAAGGTCTCGTGAGTGCTGGGAAACACGTAATGGGACAAGATTTGGGTCCATGCTCGAGCCTCTACAGTCAGATAACACGCAAGAATGCCCTTATGTCAAGGCCTGAGGTGCCCTCGGGTCCAAAATGTATCTGGATAGGCAATAAACCCGTGCATAGCGTTCCAATCAAATGTGGAATTGAACTCATCATGCTGGCGGAGGGCCTCTTGGTAACTATCTACCTCATCCGTTATGGGTGGGACTCGGAGTACTTCTTGAATAGTGATAAACCCCATTCGGAGGGTTTATCTTGTGTTGAATTTAGAGCATTTTGATAACCTTTTCCCACATTTATTCAATGAAATAGCATGGTTTTGTAAATTCTCCTTTAAATGTGATTAAGAGTGAAAACATGCTTTCTAGGACTTAAAATAGCTAAATCTAATTCACCTTGATTCCATTAGATGCCTTGATATGCTTTTTAAGTGATTTTAGATTTAGGAGGCAAATATTGGATCAAGGAAATGAAGGAAAAGCATGTAAAAATGGAGAACTCATGAAGAAATGAAGGAATCGCAAAAACTGTCAAGCCGACCTCTTCACACTTAATCGACCATAACATGAGCTACAGAGGTCCAAATGATGTGGTTTTAGTTGTGTTGGAAAGATAACATCCGAGGCTTCGAAATGATGTCAAATTTGCCATGGTTGCATTTCGCATAGGGGCACGCACGCGCACGGTACGCGTACACGCCGATGGGTGCACATGATTCACTTAATGCAACTCATGGCCAGCGATTTTAGAAGCCTTGTGGGCCCAATCCAACTCATTTCTGATGCTATTTAAGCCAAGGATTGAAGGGGAATTAACACACTTTAGATACTTTTGATCATTAGTTTAGTTTAGAGTAGTTTTGGAGGAAAAGTTAGTTTTTAGAGAAAGAAGCTCTCGCTTCTCTCTAGGATTAGGATTAGGTTAGATCTAGATTAGAATTTCTTAGATCTAGATTAATTTCATGCTTAGATTTACTTTTTTTTTATCAATTCTTGTTCCTCTTCTTCTCTTCTCTCTAGTTTTGTATTTTAATTCTTGTGAATCTCTACTTTTATGTTGAGGCATTTTTGTTTCTTCTATTTTCATTTTAATGCAATTTATGATTCATGTTCCTTTATTGTTCATTTGATTTGTTGTTGTTTAATTCCCTGCAATTGAGTAGTGTAGATTTACTTTCCTTGTAATTTTACTATGCTTTCCTTTTATGCCTTCCAAGTGTTTGATGAAATGCTTGGAAGGATGTTAGAGTAAAATTTTATGCTCTTGGCTTGGGAAGGTAACTTAGGAACTCTTGAGTTACTAATGTCCAACTGATTGACGATTGGGAGCCATTAACTCTAGATCTCACTAGTTGAATTGGTGGAGAACTAGGACTTATGGACTTGGATTGACATAGCTCATTTGACTTTCCTTTACTACTAGTTAGAGGATGACTTAATGGGGTTGATCCTTGCCAATTCTCATGTTGTGGTTAGTGATTAGGATAGAGATCCTTGACCACCAACCCTTGCCAAGGCCTTTTTAGTTGTTAGTTTATTTTTCATTGTCATTTACTTCTCTTGTTTCTTATCCAAAAACCCCAAAACATACCTCATAACCAATAACAAGATACTTTGTTGCAATTCCTAGGGAGAACGACCCGAGGTTTAAATACTTCGGTTTATAATTTTAGGGGTTTGTTACTTGTGAGAAATAATCTTTTGCATGAAAGGATTCTTTGTTGGTTTAGAAACTATACTTACAACGAGAATTTATTAGAGAATTGTAAACCATACAAAAGTCCTCCAATCATCAAAATGGTGCCGTTGTCAGGGAATTGCAATGGTGTTATGTTATTGGTTATTGTACATATGTGAATATTGTGAATATGTTTGCTTTTGTTAGCTCTTGATAGTTTTAGGATTTAGTTTTCTTTGTTTCTTATTTGATTTTATTTTCATTTTTTCTCTTGCTCTCATGAATTTTCACTTTGGCTATGAGTTTGGTTCTCATTATGTTGTAGGAAATGAGGGCTACAATGAGGATGTGTATCAAGGATGGGACAACCAAAGGTGGGAGGAGCCATATGCATGTGACCAATCTTTATGGCAACAACCTCCACCAATGCACTATGAACAAGAGCCATTCTATGATGCATATCAATCAAATGGCTATGGTGAGCATCCTTGTGACTTTCAAGAATCACCACCATATGCCTATGAGCCATACCCTCAACATAACCCTCAACTATACTCACAAGCCACTCTTCACCAGCCATCTCCATATGACCCTAATCCATATCCATCCTACCAACAACCATATAAGCCATATGAACCACATATAGAGCCACCACCATCCCAACATCAATGTTTTCAAGAGCCACCCCCTCCATGCTATTACCAAGATGAACCACCTCCAATGTATACAAATTTTCAATCACAAGATGAATACTACTTTCCACCACAACCTCCCATGGAATAATATTCATGTCCATCCATCCAAGAGCCATATGATCCTACTCATGAAGAGGAACAAGGGCCAAGGGATCGTCTCAAGGAAGCCTTGGATCAATTTCAAGTAACCATGGAGTGTGTTGTGCAACAAGTGGAAAGAATGGAAAACATTGAACCACCACAACTTTACCAAGAAGAACCACCTTCCTACTATGAATCCTTCCTCCAAATTGATGAACCCTTCCATTCACCCCAACCTCCAATGGATGACATCCTTAATGTTCTTGTTCAAGGACAAGAGGAGATGAAGAGGGATATAAAACAATTCACGGCCGCCTTGGATGAGGTGGTGAACCGGTTAGCATCCTAATGCTTGAACACTCAAGGAAATCCTATGGCTACATGTGGAGAATCAAATAAAGAGCATAACATGAAGGAGAGATTAGTGGAAAATGAGGGAAGTTGCTTTGTATTGGAACAAGTGGAGGAAGCTACAATTGCTGAAGAAGAGGAAGAAGTGGTTGAAGACCTAGGAGTTGCGGAACCTCCATGGGAACATAGAATTGATAAAAACCCCTCCAAGAAGATTGAATTGGATGCTAAGGAGGAAAGTGCACACCTTCCAATGCATATTCCATATGAAGAATTGGATGGGATAGAGCAAGAATTGGGTTCCCTTGGTGATAAAGATCAAGCATCAAACCTTAGTGGTGAAGAATCCTTTGAGCATGAAGAACCGTCTCCCGTTGGATTTGAAAGCGTTGTGGAGGTAAATTTTTCTCACCCTCCCATTTATGATTTGAGTAAGGGAGAAGGCTTAGATAAAATTGTTAAACAAAGGATTGAGATTAGGAAATCTTGTGAGGAGGTGGAGATCCTTAGAAAAAGGAGGATGGGAATTGAATACGCTTTGTCAAGATCCTTAGAAGCTTCTTTACCTAGGTTGTCATCTACTCTTTCACTTGATTGGGTAAAATTCATTTCTATTAGCTTTATTGTCCCACTTGAGTATGGCTTGCTTGAAACGGATGGTCAACTTAGGATGCTTTATGGGATGAAGCGCAAAAGAAAGATGTTTCGTGGTTAGCGTTGTAAATCAATGCTCATTATGGTTGATGCATCAAATATGAGATATAAAGGTTGGAGTAGTGCTCAACTAGAAGGGTCTAGGAGGATTGTTGGCCACTTTATTGAGAATTCACCTTGTTCACCACCCAGATGGGCTAGTAATGATAGTCAACTTCAAGACGGGTGTAGAAACAAATTGTAGGACCACGGATTACAAGAAAAGGATCAATTTTGGGAGCCCCAAGCTTGTGAAGAACTCCATCAACACTTGGTGCAACTAATAAGGAATCTTGAGGCACAATGGAGAACCAAGCATTGGTGGGAGTTCCAAGATGAACTCAAGCACAAGCCACCTTGATGGAGCTCCCCATAAGTCCAACTTAAGGACAATAAACAAAAGTGCTAGGTGGGAGACACCCTATCATGGTAATATCTTTTCATTTTCTCATTTGTAAATATTAGTAAAAAATTAGTTTAATTTCATGTTTTTGTTTGTTTGTTGAGTTTATTTGGTAGTTTAGTAGGTTAAATAAGGTTTTAGGCTGTTTTGGTAGCTGTTTGGAGGTTTGGAATGCTTGGATTGGTGCAAAAATATAGAAAAATTTTGAAAAATAGAGCACCAACCGTGCGTGCGCGGACCTGGCGCGTATGCGCGCCCAAGCATTTTCGACCATCCGCGCGCACGTGTACATGGCGCGTACGTGCGGATGCAAAAATTTCACCCCCAGCCAAAAACCCGAGAGTTAGGCCTGCACTGTGCGAATATTGGGCCTAAGGCACAAACCAACCCGCGCGTACGCACACCTGGCGCGTACGCGTCCATCATGTTAATTGCGCAATGCACGCGAACGCACGCTGTGCGTGCGCGCGCCGATGGCGCCACCTGCCCTCCTGGTACATTTTCCAGAGAGTTGGGCCAATTCTGAGCTGACATTGTGCCCTGCGCCCAACCTAACCCGTGCGTGCGCGCACCTGGCGCGTACGCGCCCTTCGGCCGAAATGCACATCGGCGCGTAAGCGTGCATGACGCGTCTGCACCGGTAAAAAAAAAAGAGTTTTTTTCCCTTCTTCCATTTTCTTTTGTTTATCGCATTCGTATACTTCTCTTCTTTGCATTTTCATTTTGTTTTTATAGCGTGTTTTTACTTTATTTTATTTCGAATTTCTTATTTTAATAATGGTGTTGAACTTTCTTACTCAATTGTTGAGAATTTCTTGCATTATTTTGGTGTTTCGTGACTTGTTTAACATTAATGGTCATATTTGTTCTACACACGGGATTAGTACTTTAGTCTTTCCTAACTCATTATTCTTTGTTCTTGTGCTTCATTATCATTGAGTTAGGATGGGACCTGATGCTCTCCTGCTTATCACTAATCTTGTTTGTGTCAATTCTTATTTGAACTTGATGCTCACTATGCTCTTTATGCTTCGATTTTATTCTTGTATTAAGTATTAATTGATATGCCCTTTGCCTACATTGCTTTTTTACTTACATGAGTAGCTAACATGTAATGAGAACCCTACTCTTACTTGGCATTAGTCCCCGCCTATGTTCTATTTACGTTAATATCTTTGTTGTAGGCTTAATTTTCTTTCTTTTTCCCTACTTTTAGGTTGGTGAAGAACTGAAGATTGATGGTTTAGAAGTTATAGTAAACTCTCGTTGCAAGTATAGTTACTAAACCAAGCAATCAACCTTTCTTACAAAAGTTTTGGTTTGTCACAAGTAACAAACCCCTTAAAAATTGTTAACCGAGTATTCAAACCTCGGGTCGTCTTCTCAAGGAACTGCAAGGAAGTATGTTCTTATTATTGGCTATAAAGGTCGTAATCGGGGTTTAGAAGGTGAGAAGCAAGTGAATTGAATGACAAGTAAAGTAAATGGCAATTAAAATAAATAAATACTGTAAAGCAAACTTTTGGCAAGGTAAGAGAAATTGGAAGACCAACTTAGTTATCTCTCTCAACAATGATGAAAGTTGAATCTAGATTCCACTTAGTTGACCTTTACTAAAGCAAAGGAAAGTCAAGGGACTAATTAGTTTGGCCTTCGAATCCTATTTATTTCCTAAGAAAAAGTTGGGATTATTGAAGTTCAGTTCAATTAGCAAGATAACGATTATCAATTATGCTGAGTTGGTAACTGTTGAGTTACTGATTTCTTAACCAAGACCAAAAGGAAAAAAAGTAAATTGCTAGAATAAAATATCTTCAGATCGGAAACAATGATAACATAAATTAAAAAGAGCAATCATAAACTGAAAATACCTCAAATATCATTAATTCAAATAATAATCTGTAACATGGAATAATTCATAAATTCAATTATAAAAGTTAATAATCAACTCAAGTGCTGGAATAAATAAAAGTGAAAGGAAAGCTAAAACAAAAAAACGTAAAACCTGGATCGAGAGTCACTCTTACAAACTAAGAGAAGTCCTAAATCCTAAGAGAGAGAGGAGAGAACCTCTCTCAAGACTAAATCTAAATCATGGGAAGTAAAAATTGGCGAGCTCTCTTTTGAATGGATGCATTCCCCCACTTTATAGCCTCTAGTCTGTGTGTTCTGTACCTGGATCTGGGCCAAAAGGGCTTCAAAAATTGCTGGGGGCGTATTCTGTAAATTCTTATACGTGGCCTCTGTCAGGCATCCGTGTGGGTCACGCGGTCACGTCATCTGGAGCTTTCCTTGTGGCGCGGTTGGGTCGGTCACGCGTCCGCATCGAATGCGCTATGCTCAAGTCGCGCGGCCGCGTCAGTCATGCGGCCACGTCGCTGCTTCTTCGCTCCTGACACGCGATCGCGTCGTCCATGCGATCGCGTGGATGCCAGTTTCTTCAAAACTCCGTTTCGCACTTTCCTTCCATTTTTGTACGTTTCCTTTTCCATCCTTTAAGTCATTCTGTCTTAGAAAATATGAAACTACTCAACACACTAATCACGGCATCGAATGAAAATAAAGGTAATTAAAATAATTAATTTTAAAGCTTAGGAAACATATTTTTCACGTACATCACCTAATAAGGAAGGGAAAGTAAAACCATGCAATTAATATGAATAAGTGGGTGAAGGATTAAATAAATCACTCAAACTAAGCACAAAATAACTCATGAAATATGGGTTTATCAACCTCTCCACACTTAAACAATAGCATGTCCTCATGCTAAATCCAAGATAAAGAATAAGGTAAGGTTAAAGTGGTGGAATGTTATGCAATGCAACCTATTCTAAATGCATCTACCTAAATGAGTCATGCAATTCCAATTTATCCACTCATATATAAAGCTTACACATAGTCAAATTAATTCACATTCTCAAGGAGTCATATATATATATATATATATATATAGCCAACCCTTAAATAATAAAGCACTTCTGCAATTGAGATGGGAAAGAAAAATATTGTACAAACTTGCAAAACAATTAGTAATTTAAGCACAGATATATGTTGATGAGCTATTGAACCCTCACTGGAATTTGTGTTTACCCTCTAGTCACTCAGTGTTTATTGGGTTTATTCACTCTACTTTTCTTTTTATTCTTACTTTCTATAACTTTGTTCTTCATCTAACCAATCAATAATTATAGAGTACAGTCATACCAAAAGTCATGAGGTCTTTAATTAAGGTTGTAATGGGGCCAAGGTAAAGGTAAGGATATATATATAAGGCTAAGTGAGCTAATAAGTGAATCCTTAATTAGACTAAGATCTCACCTAACATACATATTTAGTAGAACAAAACTTCTTTACCAATTTTCCCATATTATTCCACTTGTTGTTACATGCTCATGTGTCAATTTTATTTTTTTATCCCATGTGCATTGCTTTTATTTTGCATTGAGGAATCCTTTTGTATCCCTTTTTATTAAATGCTAAAAAATAACCCTTTTTTTTTAATGCACATGGTAATTGAATCACTTTGATTTCTCATGAGTATGCTTCCCAAATTTTCTGAGTTATTTTATTTCTTTCAACTTTTCTACCTTTTGTTTCTATCATCCATGTTCCCAATAGGTTTCCCACATTTTAATCTATTCATAATTTTCTATCTTAAGCTAACCAAGGATTCAACTTGGGATTTTATTTTATTTTTCTACTTAAGGCTAGTAGTGTGGCTAAATAGAATAAAAGGGATTTTAAAGGCTCAAGGGGGCTAACAAGGGTGATGTGAAAGGTAGGTTATTTTGGGGTAAGTGAGCTAAAATCAAATGATGGCCTCAATCATTCTTTTGGTATGTATCTATATTCTATATTCTATAATTGGACATATAGATTAAAGCAAAGTAAAGAACATCAGAATAAAATGAAGCGAAACACACAGGAATGAAATTATGGTTTGAATGCAACCATACAATTAAGCTCAAGACTCACAGGCTGTGTGTTCTCTAACTCAAGCATCATATATCATTCATATATGTTATGCAGGTTTAGTTAAAAATTCCCATTATTCTCATAAAAAAATTTATTTAGGGTAGCCTTTAAAGTTTTAATATTCCTCCTTGATGAAATGTTGTCAACTTAACTATATGATGTAATGCTATATATACAAGGTTTATGGATTTAAATCTGTTATGTTCAATTTCCTAGCTTTCTTCCTTTTTATATTTTTCAATTTAAACTATGCTATCTTATGCTAAAAAGGGTAAACTATACTAATTAATCCACTAATAAGTCAGAATTGCAAACTAAACTAAATAACTAAAAATATGAACTAAAAATGCAAAATGCGGAAATAGAGTAAAAATACATAAAAGTAGCAATGTATAAGTACTCAGAAAATAACAGTAAAAAGAAAAATACAGAAAAATATCCAAAATAAAAGAAAAAAGAGCTATAGTGGTTCACCAAAATAAAACGCCAGAGATGGGGACCTCCCCACACTTAAAATGAAGTATCGTCCCTGATGCTCAGTCAAGCCGGGTGTGAAAGGGTGTCATCACTGGTAGGGATGGTAGCTGGAGGCTTTGTGGCGGTGGTGGGCTGAGCGTCTGGCTGCTGTAGAGGCAGTGCTGACTGGATCGGGATCTCCAGATCTGCAGCCTCGATCTGATGCGTAACCTCCTGATGTGGTGCAGCCTGCTCTGTGCCTGCCTGCGGATGGGTCTCCTCTTGGGGCTCATCCTCCTCCTCCTCTGATGGCTCTGATGGTGTGTCGGGCTCGGAGGGGATGTCACCACCCTGTCAGATCATCAGCTTCAGATGCGAATAGCGTCTCTCATACCGGTGCTGGTTACGGCGCTCCATCTAATCAAGCTGTCGGAATAGGCGGTGCACGAGGCGGTATACGGGCTCAGAGGCAGGTGGAGGTGCAGTGGTCGCAGCAGGGGCAGCAGGGGTAGCCGTGGATGAAGAGGATCTAGCAGACGGTGGGGCTGTCTCATCAGTAGCAGTGAAGGGTGGTGGTCTGTAGCCCAAAGCTAGGAAGTTCCTGCTGTGAGGAATGATCTTCCTGCAGTCCGCCGCTGGTGGTCTCTCATCAGCATCCTTCCATGGCACGTCAGCTCGACGGCCTAGCTGTGTAACCAGATACGGAAAAGGGAGGGTGCCTCGGACGTGGACCCTGGCCATATAATGCCGGATAAAGCGTAGCAGATAAAGGTCCTTACCCTCCATCACACACCATAGGAGGGTGATCATAGCAGCTGGGATCTCCGTCTCATGAGTACTCGGCATCACATAGTTGCTCAAGATCTGGTGCCATAACCGAGCCTCATCATTTAAGTACGCCCTCTTGATCCCTCTAGGCATGGTGGTCTCCTGACCCATCTCCCAAGGAACCGTCGGGTCGAGAGCTATCCGTGCCTTCACAGCATCCCAATCAAACCGCATCAGAAGCATGTCCTCCTCAGCCTTTTTATAACCATCAGGCTGATCGGACTTGGATGGGAGCCGGAGAATGTCCTCTATGGCCTCCTCAGTGACCAGAATCTGCTTTTCTCTCAAGTTCACTGCATCGAGGGTGGTGATGTAGTAGTTGCAGTAGAATTCCCTGACCCAAGATGCATTGACCTCTGTCAGTGCTCTCTCCAGAAAGAACCAGCCTCTTTGCTTGATTTGCTCAGTGGTGTACTGCTGGAGTGCTTCTGGAATCCTCAGAGTTCTCTCCAGGTATAGATTCCTGGAGTTTGCAAATGCCGGATACTTCAGCTCACAGTATCGGTTTGCAAATTTTATTGAATCATGTGCAGGGAGCAGCTGGTCAGCTTTTTCCTGCTGTGTAAAGCTCTTCTCCCGCCATGAGGAATCATGCATTAGGTCAATGATGGACTAGGATGAATCTCCTCTTTTGCGCTTTCCAGTAGCTTTGCCCTTTCCTTTCCTCTGAGAGGCAGACATCCTGAAAAATAGAAAACCAGGATATATAAAAATAGAAAAGCAAGTAGGCATATAGGCAAAGAAAACACAAAGTGGCATGGGAGAATTTGAATGAGGTAAATGAGTTACGTAAATGTGCATTAAGGATTGTATAGTAGTTTAAAAGTTCGAAAGGAAGAAGTTACAATCCAAAATGTATCAGAATTCAAGTTAAATAGAAAAATTGTCATTATGCCATGGTTAGAAAGTTAGAGGAAAGTGAAAAGTCAGAAAAGATATTTTAAAAGGTTAGTATGGTGAGAATTTGAAAAAGAAGTCAGTAAATTAAAATTGGTGAGTCAGTAAAAAGTGGGTTAAGGTAAGTGGCATAAAGAAAATATTCCATGTAACAAGGATTCCTAGGTAGGAACTATAGTGACTCATAACCAAACAAGAAAAAGAAGTAGATGCTGATTCAAATAGATATAAAGAAAGCAAAAATTGGAATCAAAACATCACAAATGCAGTTTATAAACTAGGAAATCAAAAAGGATAAGAAAGAATGCCCTGGCAATTATGAAATGGTTTGGTTAAAGCAGTGGAAAACAGAGTTCAAATTGCCAAACCGAGATATGAATGAAAACATTTTTATAGAAATTTGGGCAGCATTCCGGCTAAAATTGGATTATCCCGGAAAATAAACAGCAATCAAAGCAGTTCATATGAATTAAGGAGTCAAGCTGCAGGTACATATATATAATATAAACATGAAAATTCAATGTAAAGAGCAGCAATATACAAGAAATACAGCATATGAACAAGATTACAGCAACAGCAGATTTGCAAATATGATAAAACAGAAGCAAGAACAGTGCAAATAAACAGATCTAGAGCCAGTAACCACAGCCTAGGCTACCTAACAACCTAAAATCCACTACAACATGCAAGACTATCTATCCTAATTATGAACAGAAACGAAAAAAAAATAAGAAGAACTACGAACGGATAAAAGGGATTGCGTGTTGCGGAACCTGGAAGGCGGAATAAAGAGAGTAGGCAGGAAGGTGGTTGGGTGGTGGTGATGGTGGCATCCGGTGGTTGGTACGGTGGCTGGCGGTGGTGGGTACGGTGGTGCAGCTGTTCGGCAGGGGGAAAGAGAGAGTGATGGGGGTAGGGAAAGGGAGGGGGAAAAGGGGTGGTGTTGCTGTTAAAGGAGGGTTGTGGTTGGACGGTGGCGGCAGCGTGTGGTGGCGCGGAGGGGGGGAGTGGCGGGGGAGGAGGGAGGAAGAAGAAATAGGAAGAAAGAAGAGGGGGTTGGTTGCGGCTGGGGGCGGACGGCGGCAGTGGGTGGTCGGCGGTTCCCGGCGGTGGTTGGTGCAGCGGTAATGGTGGCTGGGTGGTGGTGGTTGAGGGTTGGGGAGAGAGAGAGAGAGGGGGTTGAGAGTGAAGGGGTGGGGCGCGAGGATAGGGTTTCGCGTGACCTGGGGGGGTTATATTTTGAAATCCACGCGGCCGCGTAGGGCACGTGGTCGCGTGGTGGGGGTGAAAATGGGGGTGACGCGATCGTGTGGGTCGCGCGATCGCGTCGCTGGAATTTGTGCTAGACGCACGCTTCAATTGTTGTTTTAGCGCAACTCTCTATCTACTTCGAGGGTGTTGTGCAATCCATGCGACGCGATCGCGTCGCTCACGCGGTCGCGTGGGATTGGTTTTGTGCAAGTGACGCGATCGCATGGGGCATGCGATCGCGTGGGCCTAATTTTTGCAAAACGCACAAGGGCCGCATGATTCCAGCCTAACTTTCTGGACGTTGGATCTTGACGCCGATCTTCAGGTCACGCGGCCGCGTAGGTGACGCGGTCGCGTGGATAGTGTTTTCGCAATATGACGCGATCGCATGGGGCATGCGGTCGCGTCGTGCATCCTTTTTTTTATATATGTAAGATAAATGCAGAATGCAATGATTAATATGAATGCTATGCATGATTCCAGGTTCAATAAAGTAAAATGAAAAGAAAATAAAAATGAAAGCAATTAACAAGAATTAAATTGAAAAAGAAGCGACCATACCATGGTGGGTTGTCTCCCACCTAGCACATTTAGTTAAAGTCCTTAAGTTGGACATTGGAGGAGCTTCCTGCTATGACGGCTTATGTTTAAATTCGTCCAAAAATTTCCACCAGTGCTTGGAATGGCAATAGCCTCCGGGATCCCAAACTAGGCATGCAAAGCTTCAGAATAGCTTCAAACAGATTGTCAGGCTCCCGGGGTGACAAATGTCAGAATAAACTCCAGGATCCCAAGCCTTGCTTTTAAATCCGCCTCCATCTTGATCTACATGTCTCCATCCGTGCGGTTTAAAGAGTAGAATCTCACCATGGTGACCAAACGTTCTCTGTGATCCATGCAATTGATCATGATACCAATCCGTGTACTTCGAGGTGAAGCGTGGAACCTTATTGAACCTTGTGCACCAACTCTGAGTACGAGCCATTTCCCTTTTACTCTTAAAGCCGCAAAGAGCTCTAAGCTGGCCATCTGTTTCAAGCAAACCATATTCAAGTGAATAAGTAAAGTTATAGGTTAAGGATTGTACCCACTTGAAGCTTGTATTAGGTGGTAATGGCCTTGGGATAGGTGTTTCTGGTGGTTCTGTAAGTTCTACTCCCTTGTGCTCTTCTGTGAATTCCTCCACTTCCTTGCAAGGTTCTACAAGTGTATCTGTGTCCTGGTCAAAGTCTTCTATGTCTTCCTCATCACTTGAGTCATAGATTGGAGGTTGAGAGAAATCTACCTCCGCATCGTCTTCATATTCACTTGGGGAAGATTCTTCGACCTCAGAGAATTCACTTGCGGATGCCAGTTCATTACTAAGAGAATTTGACTTGTGACTATCATCATCAAGGGAATTTGTGTCCTGGGTTATTCCGTCTGATTCTTCATAAACAACTTGCCTTGGAGATTGTACAATATCCTCCTTAGCATCAACTGTAGCGTCCTTGACGGAGTTCTCCTCAGTTCTGGATTCCCATGGAGGTTCAGCATCTCCTAGATCTTCAACCAACTCTTCTTCTTGAACAATGTTAGCTTCTTCTACTTGTTCTAGTACGAATTCATTCTCTGTCTTGTCCACTGGAGTTTCTGGTATCTCCTTCATGCTACGCTCTTCGTTAGACTGTTCACATGGGGCTATGGCTGATCCTTGTGTATTTGAGCGCCTAGAAACCCATTGAATTACTGCTTGCTCCAGTTGTCGAATGGTTGTTTGAAGTTAATTTACTGTTTCCTTTAGGCGAACCTCTGCTTCTCGGGTTGCCGGATTTGGACATGATACATAGGAAAGTGGCGGTGATTGGGAGTGATTGGATTGGTACTAGGTAAGGAAGGATCATATGGTGGCGAATGGTGAACAGAAGCTTGTGAGTGTGGTGGTTCGAGGTTATGTTAAAAGGATGGTTTATATGCACGGGGTGGGGCTTATTGGTAGTTACAAGGTTGTCCACCATATCTTTCAGCTGGGTATGCTCGGTAGAATGGTCTTTGTCCAGGATATCTCGGAGGGTGTTGATGCTTAAAGGGTTGATTAGATCCTCTTGGCTCCATCCATCCTTGATTGGTCTGACCTTGATGCATATTCCTGCTGTAACTTCTATTTCCTTCAACAAAGTTAGAACCAAACTCAAAGCGAGAGGGGTGAGAATTCATGGTAGCAAATGAAAAATAAAAAGGAAAAACAGAAATAAATACACGTAAAAGAAAAATATTTACAATAACCAATAATAAGGGACACGTTAGCAGCGCCCCGGCAACGGCGCCATTTTGAAGAACTGAAGATTGATGGTTTAGAAGTTATAGTAAACTCTCGTTGCAAGTATAGTTACTAAACCAAGCAATCAACCTTTCTTACAAAAGTTTTGGTTTGTCACAAGTAACAAACCCCTTAAAAATTGTTAACCGAGTATTCAAATCTCGGGTCGTCTTCTCAAGGAACTGCAAGGAAGTATGTTCTTATTATTGGCTATAAAGGTCGTAATCGGGGTTTAGAAGGTGAGAAGCAAGTGAATTGAATGACAAGTAAAGTAAATGGCAATTAAAATAAATAAATACTGTAAAGCAAACTTTTGGCAAGGTAAGAGAAATTGGAAGTCCAACTTAGTTATCTCTCTCAACAATGATGAAAGTTGAATCTAGATTCCACTTAGTTGACCTTTACTAAAGCAAAGGAAAGTCAAGGGACTAATTAGTTTGGCCTTCGAATCCTATTTATTTCCTAAGAAAAAGTTGGGATTATTGAAGTTCAGTTCAATTAGCAAGATAACGATTATCAATTATGCTGAATTGGTAACTGTTGAGTTACTGATTTCTTAACCAAGACCAAAAGGGGAAAAAGTAAATTGCTGGAATAAAATATCTTCAGATCGGAAACAATGATAACATAAATTAAAAAGAGCAATCATAAACTGAAAATACCTCAAATATCATTAATTCAAATAATAATCTGTAACATGGAATAATTCATAAATTCAATTATAAACGTAAATAATCAACTCAAGTGCTGGAATAAATAAAAGTGAAAGGGAAGCTAAAACAAAGAAACGTAAAACCTGGATCGAGAGTCACTCTTACAAACTAAGAGAAGTCCTAAATCCAAAGAGAGAGAGGAGAGAACCTCTCTCAAGACTAAATCTAAATCATGGGAAGTAAATATTGGCGAGTTCTCTTTTGAATGGATGCATTCCTCCACTTTATAGCCTCTAGTTTGTGTGTTATGTACCTGGATCTGGGCCAAAAGGGCTTCAGATATCGCTGGGGGCGTATTCTGTAAATTCTTATACGTAGCCTCTGTCACGCGTCCGCGTGGGTCACGCGGTCGCGTCATCTGGAGTTTTCCTTGTGGCGCGGTCGCGTCGGTCACGCGTCCGCATCGAATGCGCTATGCTCAAGTCGCGCGGCCGCGTCAGTCATGCGGCCGCGTCGCTGCTTCTTCGCTCCTGACACGCGATCACGTCGTCCATGCGATCGCGTGGATGCCAGTTTCTTCAAAACTCCATTTTGCACTTTCCTTCCATTTTTGTACGTTTCCTTTTCCATCCTTTAAGTCATTCTGTCTTAGAAAATCTGAAACTACTCAACACACTAATCACGGCATCGAATGGAAATAAAGGTAATTAAAATAATTAATTTTAAAGCTTAGGAAACATATTTTTCACGTATATCACCTAATAAGGAAGGGAAAATAAAACCATGCAATTAATATGAATAAGTGGGTGAAGGATTGAATAAATCACTCAAACTAAGCACAAAATAACTCATGAAATATGGGTTTATCAGTTGGCCACCAAGAAAGGAGGAAAAGGAAATGCTTTTAAATGGAGCAACAAACAAGTCATCTGCACAATCTTTTGACGGAGCTCATCAATTGTGGCAACCCATCCACCTTGCTCTGCTTTGCATGCACTGAGGACGGTGCAATCTTCAAGTGTGGGGAGGTCGTCTGACCGGTCGGTGATTTTGGGTGACAAGTTCTAATCTCAACACTTTTGTATTCCATTCTAGGTTTTTAGGATTTTTACTTGCATTTTCTTATTTTCGAATATATATATACAATAAGCTTAGTCAAAATAATGAGGTTTTTCAAGAATTTTATCTATAGGGCACCAATTGATTTGAGTGAAAACTTTTCATAGGACTTGATGGGATTTTTTGTGGAAATGAATTCCAACACCCAAACTCACCGGCAAGTGTACCGGGTCGCATCAAGTAATAATAACTCACAAGAGTGAGGTCGATCCCACAGGGATTGAAGGATTGAACAATTTTAGTTTAGTGGTTGATTTAGTCAAGCGAATCAAGTTTGGTTGAGTGATTTGTGCTTTGCAGAAACTAAATTGCTTGAAATATAAAGGGAGAGGGGTAAAGTGCAGTAAATTAAAGAGCAGAAAAGTAAAGAAGCAGATTCTTAAAATGCAAGTAATATAAATTACAGAAACTTAGATTGCAAGAAATGTAAATAGCTGAAGCTTAAAGTGCAAGAAATGTAAATTGCTTGAATCATAAAAGGAATTGGGAATTGGGATTGCAGAATCTGAACAAGAACAACTAAATTGCATTAAACATAAAAGAGAAAATCTAAGTGCAGTGAAGTGGATCTTAACAGAAAAGTAAAATGACTTGAAGAATTTAAAAGCAGGAAAGCAGTGCTTAATTTGTAGCAAAGTAAAAGAGGTTGAAGATCTCAGGAGTGGAAGAGACTAGATAACAATTCTAGATCTCAAATCCTTCCTTGATCCAACAAGAACAATTGCAAGAGAAATGAAGAAAAGTGAATTGCAGAAATTATAGAAGAAGAAGCAGTAAATGGAAATTGGAATTCAATTATGCAGAAAATTTAAAACAAGATCTCAAGGTGAGATTGAAACAGAAGTTCTTCAATTCTCCACCCAAGATCCAAAGCAAGAAAATAAAAGAGTACTCAAACAAGAACCAAGAAGAAGAGAGATCAATTCTCCTTCCAAGTTCTCTGAAATCTCAACTCAAAAACAAAAGCTCAAAATGAAAAATGAAAGTTCAAAGAAAAATTCAAAATAAAATTCAACTCCCTTATTACATCAAACTAACTCCTATTTATACACTTTCTATTCTTGGATATTGGAATTTGGATGGGCTTTTGATTTGGTGAAGATTTGAATTAAATTGGACTTTTGGTTGAATTTTCAGCCCATGGGTAATATGCTTCCAGGGGAGTGCTCAGCTCACAAAGTGAGCTGAGCTTTGACACTTAGTGTGGGAAAGCATTGGTAGCGTGCTGCTGTCTTGGGGTGCATCAGGGGAGAGCTCAGCTCACAAAGCCTTGGTGCCAAATGTTGTGCGCTGTGTGCTGCCCAGGGACCGTGTCATGCGCGCTCCTTGTGCTCCTGGCCATGTCAAATTTGTTGTGTGATGCCCATGGACCTTGTCAATTTGTTGCGTGCCTTGCTTCCTTGACCGTGTCAAGGTGCTTCCTTACATCAAGGAGTAGCGCTCAGCTCACTTTGTGAGCTGAGCTTTGGTGCATCCAAGGAAGGGTCCTTGGTTCGAAACCCATGGGAAGCATGCGCTACCCTTTTTCTTGGTTGCCTTGCTTTCTTGCTTCCTCAAGGTGTGGGGTTCGATCCTTGGGGAGTGCATTTGGCCAATTTTGGCTTATTTTTCCATGTGAGTAGCGCCTCCCCTCTTCCCTTTGGTCATGGGTTCAAGTCTTGGAGCATGCATTTGCAAAACATTTTCCTTGAATTTTTCCTCTAGCGCTCTCGATAATGCTCACTTTGTGAGCTGAGCTTGGTTCCTCATTTCCTTATTTCTTGGCCTTGTGTTGTGCTCAGCTCACAAATGAGCTTTGTGCCTTGGTCTCCTGGGAGTGAGTGTAGCGCTCACTTAGTGAGCTTTGGAGGGAGCTTCATGGTTTTGTTGCACCACACTTCCTCTTTTCTTGGCCACACTTTTTCTTCTTTGAGCCACACTTCTTAGGCCACGCTTTCTTCTTTTCTTCTTTTCTTCACCTACAATTAATCAAAACAACCAATCAAAGTATCACCAAATTCACAAGGTCTATTAATCATTAAAAATCAATTAAATTTAGCTTAAACCTCATGATTTAGCATCAATTTTATGGTGGTTGTTTGATTCAAAGAAGTCATGCATTCTCATTCCAAATTACTTACTTAGAATGCAAGAAAGTGCATAAAACCAAATGAAAAATAAAGAAAAAGGCTAGTAAAACTAGGCTACGATGACTTGTCATCACAACACCAAACTTAAAACTTGCTTGTCTCCAAGCAAGCATAAAACATAAGAGAAGACAGCATGAAATAGAATAGTATACATGTCCTTATTAAGCATATAGTTGAACTAAGTTTATGGGGTTTTATGCAGATCAAAAGTAGCTCATTTATTACTTGCTGCTAAAATAAACAATGCTTCCTTAAAGGGTTCACCAAGGTTGCTACTATAACTCTTCACTTTTTGCTCATTTCCCTTGTTAGTTTCTTTTTTTCTTCTTTCTTTTGCATCACAGCGCTTATTTCTTATTAGAGGCTTGGTGTCAAATGCTGCAGTGGCCTTTGGCTAAATTTCACTCAACATTTCTTCACCACAGACACATGGCTCAACTTTTTTCCTCCTAGGATCATTGATGCCCAGTATCTCTTTGGATTATTAAATGTTTTGTAGCTAGGTTGCTCTTTATTGTGGACTTTTAGTTGGCAATCCCAAATCAGTTGATCTAAGTTGCCAAGTTTTACAATACTCCTTAGAACTTACTTGTCCAAGCAGATCCCAGTACACAAACACCACAGGCATATGTCCTAGGGTCCAAGCTATTGGTGTCTATCCTTATTGTTTGTTTCCTAACCACTTTCTTTGGCTTTTTCTTCTTTCTCTTTTCTTTGTTTTGATTTATTTTCAAGGGACTTTCAATAATTGAGAGATCACAGCAGCAAACTAGCTTAGGCTTTAAGTAACAAGTCATTTTGCAGCATTTATTTTATGAGCTAACAATTAAATCAAACACATACCTCCACTAACTTTCATTCTAACTTTTGCAACATTAGACAATTACTTTTCTAATTAATATATCTCTCTTTTATTCAAACAAGCAGGGAACAAAACAAAGTACTCAAGTTAATGAGAGATGACAATTATTATACAGATACTTTTTCAAGCATGTATTTCTACTTGCAACTAAATGATCATTATAAAGGGATCTATGAATTAATTCATTACATAACAACAGGGATCAAGTATAGATACAACCTGTTGGTCTGCAGCTTTTCGTTCTTCCTTTTGTTTGCTCTTTCCAAGTCATAATGCAAGTGTCCTTTAATTTGTTGGCTATTTTCCTGCATAATTCTCAAAAGTGGCTTGCTTCTCAAGCCCTTAAGGTATATGGTTAATATGCAAAGCTCATTTGTGGGCTTTTGAACTTACTTTGGTGTGTGAACACCAAACTTAGTTCCTTGCCAATGTCTCTCATGCAACAATTTAATTATTTGTGAAATCCTTTTTCCATGCTAAAGGTAATAAAACTAAAAACTATGAAACAGTAAATAGTTAACTAGTTTATCTAAATGCTTGAAGCTAGCATTATGCAGAAAGTGAGAAGGCGTTTTATGATGGGATTTTTGTGGAACACCAAACTTAGAATCCTTCATTCTCCCTTACATTATTTTGGTGTGCAACACCAAACTTAGCTTCTTACAATATGGATAAGGCTAATTAATCTTTTTATTAAAATAGCTATGAAAAGAATACTACCTCAGGTTGGGTTGCCTCCCAACAAGCGCTCTTTTATTGTCACTAGCTTGACATTGAACCCTTCTTTTATGGTGGTTGATGACTGTGATGCCTCAGCTTGTCCCCTCTGACTGTGAGCTTCTTCTTTGTCCCTTGGTGCTCAATTTCCACATGTTCAAGAGAGAGTACTTGGTTAACAGTGTAGTGATCCTCAGTTCCTAGCTGCTGATATATTAGTTGCACCTTGTCACCTTTGGAGAATCCTTCAGTTGGGATTTTTTTATTCTTCCACCCCTTTTTGGTCTTGCTTTTATTCTTCTTCCCTCTTTGTGTTGATCCCTTCTGCTTGCAAGTGGGTTTTATTTTGTGATTCTCCTTCTCAATGACCAACACATCAATGCTTTCTTGCACTTCTTTATTGTTCTGTACAAGTTCTTTTTCTTCTTGCCACACTGCATTGTCTACTTCTCGCTTTGGAAGGTGGCTGCTGATCATTTTGTCAATTCCTGCTTTCCTCTGCAGTTCTTCCTTGGTTGTTTCCATGCCATCTTCTTTTTCATTGATGAACTTTATTGCTTGGAAGACACTAAGGGTGACACTTTCATCATGTAGTCTGAGTGTTAACTCTCCTTTCTCTATGTCTATGATGGCCCTAGCAGTGGCCAAGAATGGCCTTCCCAGTATCATGGAGTCACCATCATCCTCATCCGAATCCAAGATCACAAAGTCAGCAGGGAAAATAAATTTGTCTACTTTGACTAGAAGATTCTCAACTACACCCCTTGGGCATACTACTGATTTATCCACCAATTCTAAAGACATCTGTACTGGTTTCACTTCTTTTATGTGCAACTTTTTCACTAGAGAGGAAGGCATCAGATTGATACTGGCCCCCAAGTCACACAGTGCCTTATTGATGGTCATACTACCAATGGCACAAGATAGAAAGAAACTCCCAGGATCTTCAAATTTAGGGGAAAGTCCCTTCTGGATCAATGCTCTACATTCTTCAGTGAGCATGATAGTCTCCTTTTCTTGCCAACTTCTCTTCTTATTGATTAGCTCTTTCATGAACTTGGCATATAGGGACATTTACTCCAGTGCCTCAGCTAAGGGAATATTTATCTCCAACTTCTTGAAAGTCTCAAGGAACTTATGAAAATGTTGATCCTTTGCTTCCTTATTGAATCTTTGGGGATATGGTAGTGGAGGTACCAAGTTCTTCTCTGCTTGCTGCTTTTGTTCCTTGGTTGGCTCTTCAATTACTTCCTTCCCTTTTCTTGAAATTTTTGTTTGTTCCTCCTTTTCTTGAGCTCGCTTTGAAGTTTGCTTGCTTGCTGTTGCACCATCACCATTGGCTTCCTCTTTTCCATCTTGCTTCTTTTCATTTTTCTTTGACTTCTTGGTTGCTTCTTCATCCTTCACCAAGACCTTTCCACTCCTTAGCTGAATTGCTTTGCATTCCTCCTTTGGATTAGGAATGGTGTCACTTGGGAGTGAACTTAATGGTTTTTCCATGGAAAGTTGCTTGGAGATTTGTCCAATTTGCCTTTCCATACTTTCATGGAGGCTTCCTGGTTTCTTAATGTCATCTCCTGGTGCTTCATCATCTTTTCCATTAAGAGCTCCAAGTTGTTAATTCTCTGAGAGTCTTGTGAGATTGGTTGATGGTGGGGTGTTGAGGGTTGAGGGTAAGTGTTTTGATTTGAGGCTTGGTTATTGGATGGATGATGGTTAGTGTTGGGGTGAGTATTTTGTGGTTTTCTGTATGTGTTTTGGGTATTATTCTGCTGGTTGTTTTGGTTTGTGTTCTTCCAACTGTTTTGGTTTGAGTTTTGGTTTGAGTTCCTTTGCCATAGTTGTTGAGGTTGATTGTGGTTGTCTCCCCATCTGAGGTTGGGGTAGTTCTTCCATGAAGGGTTGTAAGTGTCACCATAAACCTCATTTGTCCCAGAATTTTGATTGTGCATGTACTGGACTTGCTCTTGCTATTGCTCCTCTTGAGTTTCTTCATTTGTTCCCCATATGGTTGATAGTTGGTTGGTGCTTACTGATGCAACTTGGAGGCTATCAATCCTCTTGGCCATTTGCTCAAATTGTTGTTGAATCTGCTGCTGTATCAATTTGTTTTGAGCTAGGATTGAGTCCACTCCTTCCAACTCCATCACTCCCTTCCTCTGTGATGGTTGGCGTTGCCTTTGGTGGGCAAAGAAATACTGGTTGTTAGCTACCATATCAATGAGATTTTGGGCTTCTTCTGCCGTCTTCATGAGTTGCAAAGAACCTCCAGCCGAATGATCCAAGGCCTCTTGAGATTTCAGTGTTAAGCCTTCATAGAAATTCTGCAATCTATCTCACTCATTGAACATTCCAGGAGGACACTTCCAGATCAGAGCCTTGTACCTTTCCCATGCTTCATATAATGGTTCAGCCTCCATTTGTGTGAATGTTTGTACTTCAGTCTTCAATCTAATAACTCTTTGAGGTGGGTAGAATTTGGCAAGGAATTTGCTCACTAGATCATCCCAATTGTCGATGCTATCTCTTGGGAAAGATTCCAACCATTGGGTGGCTTTATCTCTGAGAGAGAATGGAAATAGCAGCAGCTTGTAGCTATCAGGATGCACTCCATTAGTTTTGACAGTGTCAGAAATTCTCAAGAAAGTGGACAAGTGTTGATTTGGATCTTCAAGTGGTCCTCCTCCATAAGAACAATTGTTTTGAACCAATGTGATGAGTTGTGGCTTTAGTTCAAAGTTATTTGCATTAACATTTGGGGTAAGAATGCTACTCCCACAATGTCTAGGATTTGCAAATGTGTAGGAAGCCAAAACTCTTCTCTGTGGTGGATTGTTGTTGTTGTTAGTTACTCCTCCTTGTGGATTAGTTGGAATTGTTGAGTGTTCTTCCATATCTTGGAACTCTTCTTCTTCCGAATCCTCTTCTCCAATAATGTTTTTCCCTCTTTCAGCTCTTCTTAATCTCCTGAGGGTTCTTTCGTCTTGTTCACAAAAAGTTGGTATAGCTCTCCTTGTCCCTGACATGCAAACAAGACATAGAAATCAAACAAAACCAGAAGGACAGTAACACTTCAATCCATGATGAAATTGTAGTTAGCTTAAGCAAAAATTCAAACAGTTAGTGGGTTAATCAAAAGTTAAAGAACAGAAAATAAAAATGCTAGATCTAGATCTCCACTTCACTTAATCATTGTCAATCTAATCAATCCCCGGCAACGGCGCCAAAAACTTGATGGGATTCTTTGTGGAAACGAATTCCAACACCCAAACTCATCGGCAAGTGTACCGGGTCGCATCAAGTAATAATAACTCACAAGAGTGAGGTCGATCCCACAGGGATTGAAGGATTGAACAATTTTAGTTTAGTGGTTGATTTAGTCAAGCGAATCAAGTTTGGTTGAGTGATTTGTGCTTTGCAGAAACTAAATTGCTTGAGATATAAAGGGAGAGGGGTAAAGTGCAGTAAATTAAAGAGCAGGAAAGTAAAGAAGCAGATTCTTAAAATGCAAGTAATATAAATTGCAGAAACTTAGATTGCAAGAAATGTAAATGGCTGAAGCTTAAAGTGCAAGAAATGTAAATTGCTTGAATCATAAAAGGAATTGGGAATTGGGATTGCAGAATCTGAACAAGAACAACTAAATTGCATTAAACATAAAAGAGAAAATCTAAGTGCAGTGAAGTGAATCTTAACAGAAAAGTAAAATGACTTGAAGAATTTAAAAGTAGGAAAGCAGTGCTTAATTTGCAGCAAAGTAAAAGAGGTTGAAGATCTCAGGAGTGGAAGAGACTAGATAACAATTCTAGATCTCAAATCCTTCCTTGATCCAACAAGAACAATTGCAAGAGAAATGAAGAAAAGTGAATTACAGAAATTGTAGAAGAAGAAGCAGTAAATGGAAATTGGAATTCAATTATGCAGAAAATTTAAAACAAGATCTCAAGGTGAGATTGAAACAGAAGTTCTTCAATTCTCCACCCAAGATCCAAAGCAAGAAAATAAAAGAGTGCTCAAACAAGAACCAAGAAGAAGAGAGATCAATTCTCCTTCCAAGTTCTCTGAAATCTCAACTCAAAAACAAAAGCTCAAAATGAAAAATGAAAGTTCAAAGAAAAATTCAAAATAAAATTCAACTCCCTTATTACATCAAACTAACTCCTATTTATACACTTTCTATTCTTGGATATTGGAATTTGGATGGGCTTTTGATTTGGTGAAGATTTGAATTTAATTGGACTTTTGGTTGAATTTTCAGCCCAAGGGTAATATGCTTCCAGGGGAGTGAGCTGAGCTTTGACACTTAGTGTGGGGAAGCATTGGTAGCATGCTGCTGTCTTGGGGTGCATCAGGGGAGAGCTCAGCTCACTTTGTGAGCTGAGCATTGGTGCCTTGGTGCCAAATGTTGTGCGCTGTGTGCTGCCCAGGGACCGTGTCATGCGCGTTCCTTGTGCTCCTGGCCGTGTTAAATTTGTTGTGTGATGCCCATGGACCTTGTCAATTTGTTGCGTGCCTTGCTTCCTTGACCGTGTCAAGGTGCTTCCTTACATCAAGGAGTAGCGCTCAGCTCACTTTGTGAGCTGAGCTTTGGTGCATCCAAGGAAGGCTCCTTGGTTCGAAACCTATGGGAAGCATGCGCTACCCTTTTTCTTGGTTGCCTTGCTTCCTTGCTTCCTCAAGGTGTGGGGTTCGATCCTTGGGGAGTGCATTTGGCCAATTTTGGCTTATTTTTCCATGTGAGTAACGCCTCCCCTCTTCCCTTTGGTCATGGGTTCAAGTCTTGGAGCATGCATTTGCAAAATATTTTCCTTGAATTTTTCCTCTAGCGCTCTCGATAATGCTTACTTTGTGAGCTGAGCTTGGTTCCTCATTTCCTTATTTCTTGGCCTTGTGTTGTGCTCAGCTCACAAAGTGAGCTGAGCTTTGTGCCTTGGTCTCCTGGGAGTGAGTGTAGCGCTCACTTAGTGAGCTTTGGAGGGAGCTTCATGGTTTTGTTGCACCACACTTTCTCTTTTCTTGGCCACACTTTTTCTTCTTTGAGCCACACTTCTTAGGCCACGCTTTCTTCTTTTCGTCTTTTCTTCACCTACAATTAATCAAAACAACCAATCAAAGTATCACCAAATTCACAAGGTCTATTAATCATTAAAAATCAATTAAATTTAGCTTAAACCTCATGATTTAGCATCAATTTTATGGTGGTTGTTTGATTCAAAGAAGTCATGCATTCTCATTCCAAATTACTTACTTAGAATGCAAGAAAGTGCATAAAACCAAATGAAAAATAAAGAAAAAGGCTAGTAAAACTAGGCTACGATGACTTGTCATCAGGACTTGCTTGAATTATATATATATATTGTGGAACATGGTTTTTGAGCTAAGAAAACAAGCTTGTGAGATTTGAGCCTAATGGTGTTGTTACATCTTATAACCACCTATTTTCCTTCTTATGTGCAATTGTTCTCTTTTTATGATTGTGATCTTTGATTTGTTTGATTCTTTATGTCCATTATTTTGTGTATTCATGCATCTATATGATTGAGGCCATTATTTTATTTAGCTCACTTACCCAAATAGCCTTACCTTTTATCTTCCATTGTTAGCCAATTTGAGCCTACGATTAACCCACTTGTTCTTAATTTATCACATTACAAGCCTTAAAGTGGGAAATAATAAATGTCCTTATTTAGATCTTTGATTAGCTTAGGCTATAGTGTATGTATCATTCAAGTGTGGGAATCTTGGGACATTGGGTTAATAAAAGGGTAATTTTGTAGATTTTATTGTAAATATTAGAAATTGGGTACATGCTCATGTGTTAATTAAATGTATAGCCCTTATGCATTGATATTCTTGTATAGAGTTTGAAAGAAAGAAAAAAAATGGGAAAAACAAAAGAAAAAGAAAAAGAAACAAAAAGAAGAGTATGGAAAAGAAAATAAAAGAAATAAAAAAGGGGACAAAATGCCCCAACGCAAAGCTCAATAAGGGTCAATGCATAAGTGTTGCGAAATGAAAAGAAAATGTATGAGTATGTGAAAAAGTGAAAAATGGGTAGTTAAGTTAGCTTTGAATTGTATAGGATGTCATAGGTTAGGTGGGAAGTTTAAACTTATCAAAGATTCAAATTTCAAGCTCACTTAATCATATATGCATCCTACCTTGACCCTAGCCCCATTACAACCAATGAAAGACCTCATGATACTTGTATGCGCGCATGGAATAACTGTCGATTGTTAGAAGAAAAATAAATCTTGGAAAGTATGATTAGGGGAGAATTGAGTGAATCAACCCTAAACACTTAAGCGAATAGAGTGCAAACACTACCGGTGAGGGTTAGATTGCTCAATTACATGTTTTCCACCTATGATCATCACTCCTCATGCAAGTTTGTAAAAATATTCAATAGCTCAATTAAATTGTGGTTTGGCATGGTTGTTAATACCCTTAGCCCTTGTGCATATATGTATTCTTGTACATTGATTTATTTTGACCAAGCAATTGCATTCATATAGATAGATGCATTTAGGTTATTTACATTGAATAAATATCCATACCCCTTCTCTTATCCTTCTTGGTTTAAGCATGAGGACATGCTTGGATTAAGTGTGAGAAGGTTGATAAACCCCATTTGGAGGGTTTATCTTGTGTTGAATTTAGAGCATTTTGATAACCTTTTTCCACATTTATTCAATGAAATAGCATCGTTTTGTAAATTCTCCTTTAAATGTGCTTAAAAGTGAAAACATGCTTTCTAGGACTTAAAATAGCTAAATCTAATTCACTTTGATTCCATTAGATGCCTTGATATGCTTGTTAAGTGATTTCAGATTTAGGAGGCAAAGATTGGATCAAGGGAATGAAGGAAAAGCATGTAAAAATGGAGAACTCATGAAGAAATGAAGGAATCGCAAAAGCTGTCAAGCCGACCTCTTCGCACTTAATTGACCATAACTTGAGCTACAGAGGTCCAAATGATGCGGTTCTAGTTGCGTTAGAAAGCTAACATCCGGGACTTCAAAATGATATAAGATTTTTCATGGTTGCATTTTGCATAAGGGCATGCACGTGCACGGTACGCGTACACACCGATGGGTGCACATGATTCACTTAATGCAACTCATGGCCAGCGATTTTAGAAGCCTTGTGCGCCCAATCCAACTCATTTCTGATGCTATTTAAGCCAAGGATTGAAGGGAAATTAACACACTTTAGATACTTTTGATCATTAGTTTAGTTTAGAGTAGTTTTGGAGGAAAAGTTAGTTTTTAGAGAGAGAAGCTCTCACTTCTCTCTAGGATTAGGATTACGTTAGATCTAGATTAAAATTTCTTAGATCTAGGTTAATTTCATGCTTAGATTTACTTTTCCTTTATCAATTCTTATTTCTCTTCTTCTCTTCTCTCTAGTTTTGTATTTCAATTATTGTGAATCTCTACTTTTATGTTGAGGCATTTTTGTTTCTTCTATTTTTATTTTAATGCAATTTATGATTCATTTTCCTTTATTGTTTATTTGATTTGTTGTTATTTAATTCCTTGCAACTGAGTAGTGTAGATTTACTTTCCTTGCAATTTTACTATGCTTTCTTTTTATGCCTTCTAAGTGTTTGATAAAATACTTGGAAGGATGTTAGAGTAGAATTTTTATGCTCTTGGCTTGGGAAGGTAACTTAGGAACTCTTGAGTTACTAATGTCCAACTGATTGACGATTGGGAGCCATTAACTCTAGATCTCACTAATTGAATTGATGGAGAACTAGGACTTATGGACTTGGATTGACATAGCACATTTGACTTTCCTTGACTACTAGTTAGAGGATGACTTAATGGGGTTGATCCTTGCCAATTCTCATGTTGTGGTTAGTGATTAGGATAGAGATTCTTGACCACTAACCCTTGCCAAGGCCTTTTTAGTTGTTAGTTTATTTTTCATTGTCATTTACTTCTCTTTTTTCTTATCCAAAAACCCCAAAACATACCTCATAACCAATAACAAGACACTTTGATGCAATTTCTAGGGAGAACGACCTGAGGTTTAAATACTTCGGTTTATAATTTTAGGGATTTGTTACTTGTAACAAATAATCTTTTGCATGAAAAGATTCTTTGTTGGTTTAGAAACTATACTTACAACGAGAATTTGTTAGAGAATTCTAAACCATACAAAAGTCCTCTCATCAAATAGCTTTCTCAGAAACTGGAACTTGCTTTCGGCGCATGAAGACAGTCTGAAGAGAAGCTGAGAAGTAATTGGTGTAGAACTCTACCACCCACGAGAGATTATCTTCTTGTGGTCTCCTCATGAGAAAGCCCCATCCTCGTCGCTCAATATGAGGTATGACAAACTGAACTATATGACCCGGAGGGTTAAGAGGGGGTTCAGAATGATAATTCCGTGCAATCACGATAGGGAACATGAGTTCGCAATAGAGGTTGGGAAATCGAGTGGAATCTCTCGCGGAGTTTTCGTTCTCGTGTTCATCAATTTTAATGATGCTTCGTGCCTTATTGGGGAGAGGCTTGGCCTTGGGCGTGTGGTGCGCTTTGGCGGTGGCTTTTTGAGGTGCCCTTTTGGGAGGTGGCTTCTTCTATGCCTTTTTCTTGTCCCTTTTGATGGCCATCTGAAAAAGGAGAGGAAAGAGAAGACATTAAACTCAAAGAGACCACACTCAAATTATAACAAGCTAGTAAGAAATAATGCAACAAAAGAATAGGTATCTTGAGAGCATGACAGCTGCAACATGCAAGCAAGATAACCATTGAGATACAGAGCAATGCACTAGCATGGGATGCAAGAGTGAAAAAGGCATGCAAGTAAGGCATGAGAAGAATAAACTCGAGCATCGCTAACAACCTCAAGTGACATATGCAGGAAAGATTAAATGCACAAGAAAATCTATTACCTAGTCTAACTCCAAAACAATAAAGCCTACTAAAGGAATGAAGTGGAGTAGAGAGGGGTAGAATACAATTCTTGCAATATGATCTAAGGAAGCAAGTCATGGATATGCATATATGAGTGATAAAGATAGAGTGCAACGAGCTCAATGTACAAGAAGAAGACAAGTGTATTGATAGAAGAGCACCAAATTGAAAGCATAGTGTCACAATTGACTAAAAATGTGATGGGTGCAATTCGGCAAACACTTGGTCTGCAACATTCAAACTATAAGCACATTGAATACATGCAAAGGTGCGATACCCCAAAATGATATATCCAACATCAAATCAACATCACATAATCACAAAGGAATCAAAAGATAATAAATCAACCCATCAAAGAAAAAGGTAACTCAATTTCAACATCCATAGAAATTAGCAAGGAAGAAGAAGAAAGAAAGCAAATAAACAAGAGAAAATTAAACAAGGTGCAACTAAGAGAAATAAGAGAAAGTAAAGACATGAAATTAAGAAAGAAAGGCATAAAGTAAACACAAAGAGGATGGAAAAGAATATGACCTTGAGAGGAATGGAGAAGATAAGGTGTAAGTAAGAGAAAGGAAGAGAGAGAAGAGGAGAGAGGAAGTGGGGACCGCCAGAGGTGGTGGTCGCCGGCGGTTGAAGTCGCCGGTGGTGGTGGGCGAGAGAAGTGGTGAAGAGGGAAAGGGAAAGAGGAGAGGAGAACAGGAAGGAGAGAGGGGACAAAGGGATGAGAAAGAAGAATTTGAAACAGGGTGCGCTGGTGTATTACCTGCGTTCGAGGACCGACGCGCGCGCGCACGCTACGCGTACGCGTGGAATGAAGAAAAGCAGAGGGGCGCGCGAGCGCCACCCACGTGTACGCGTGGGTAGGGAAACAGGCAACTGACGCGTACGCGTCAAGTGCGTGTCCGCATGGGTAAGCAGATGGGCAAACGACGCGTGAGCGTCCCATACGCGCATGCGTGCGTAGAAGTTGCATGTTTTGCGTAATGCTTGCGCATTACTCGCGCAACTCTCAGGAAAATGCACCGAGAATGGCACATAGAGTGATCGACGTGTACACGTCATTGATGAGCAGATAACTTATACACGTTTTGGCATTGTTTTTAGGTAGTTCTTAGTATGTTTTAGTTAGTTTTTATTATATTTTTATTAGTTTTTAAATAAAAATCATATTTCTGGACTTTACTATGATTTTGTGTGTTTTGCTGTGTTTTCAGGTATTTTTTGGCTGAAATTGAGGGACCTGAGCAAAAATCTGATTCAGAGGCTGAAAAAGGACTGTAGATGCTATTGGATTCTAACCTCCCTGCACTCAAAGTGGATTTTCTGGAGCTATAGAAGCCCAATTGGTACGCTCTCAATTGCGTTGAAAAGTAGACATCCTGGCTTTTCCAGCAATATATAATAGTCCATACTTTACCCGAGTTTTGATAACGCAAATTGGCGTTTGAACGCCAACTTTCTACCCTATTCTGGCGTTAAACGCCAGAACTGGCATAAAAGCTGGAGTTAAATGCCCAAACTGGCACCAAAGCTGGCGTTTAAGTCCAAGAAAAGTCTCTACATGTGAAAGCTTCAATGCTCAGCCCAAGCACACACCAAGTGGGCCCGGAAGTGGATTTCTGCATCATTTACTCATTTCTGTAAACCCTAGGTTACTAGTTCATTATAAATAGGACCTTTTACTATTGTATTTTCATCTTGGTTATTCTAGTCCCCCCTCTGGGGCCAAAGCCAATGACCACCATTATCACTTATGTATTTTTAACGGTGGAGTTTCTACACCCCATAGATTAAGGTGTGGAGCTCTGCTGTTCTTCATGAATCAAAGCAAAGTACTACTGTTTTTCTATTCATTCATACTTATTCTTATTCTAAGATATTCATTCACACACAAGAACATGATGAATGTGATGATTATGTGACACTCATCACCGTTCTCACCTATGAACGCGTGCCTAACAACCACTTTCGTTCTACATGAAAACAAGCGTGAATGTGTATCTCTTGGGTTTCTAATCTAAGATTAAAACCTTCGTGGTATAAGCTAGAATTATTGGCAGCCATTCCTGAGATCCGGAAAGTCTAAACCCTAAACCCTAAACCCTAAACCCTAAATGGATCTGGGAAGGGATGATTGTGACGAGGCCTAGTGACAGACGCAAAAGGATCAATGGATCCTATTCCAACATGAGTGAGAACTGACAGATGATTAGCCGTGCGGTGACAGCGCATTTGGACCATTTTGACTGAGAGGATGGATGGTAGCCATTGACAACAGTGATCCCCCAACATACAGCTTGCCATAGAAAGGAGTATGAATGATTGGATGAAGGCAACAGGAAAGCAGAGGTTCAGAAGCAACAAAGCATCTTCATACACTTATCTGAAATCCCACCAATGAATTACATAAGTACTTCTATCCTATTTTATATTTTATTTATATTTTAATTATCAAAACTTCACAACCATTTGAATCAGCTTGACTGAGATTTACAAGGATGACCATAGCTTGCTTTAAGCCGACAATCTCCGTGGGATCGACCCTTACTAACGTAAGGTATTACTTGAACGACCCAGTGCACTTGCTGGTCAGCTGCACGGAGTTGTGTGAAAAGTGTGCGATCACGATTTTGTGTACCAAGTTTTTGGCGCCGTTGCCGGGGATTGTTCGAGTTTGGACAACTGACGGTTCATCTTGTTGCTCAGATTAGGTAATTTTATTTTAATTTTAAACATTTTGTTTTTATTTTTATTATCGAAAAAAAATTTCAAAAAATAAGTTATTCTATGTCTTCAGAATTTTTAAGAACGAATTCTAGAGTTTCATGATGATTTGTTGAAGTCTAGCTGGTTGTGAAACCATGTCTAAACTTTTGGACCGAGGTTTCAACTTATCATCACAAGAGCTTGTTGATTTCTATCAATCTTGCTGTTGAATGTAATGATCTGCTAAAGCTTGGTTGGCCATTGGCCATGTCTAGTGTTTTGGACCGGAGCTTTCACTAGAAGCTTAGCTGGCTAGTAAGGCATGTCTAATTCCTGGACCGGAGTTTTAGACTAACGTTGCATGATTCCTGGAATTCTCATTAAAAGTTTTGAATTCCTTATTTTCTCTTTCTCCAATTAATGTGTGTTTCTTGTTTGAGTCTAGTGTCTATTTTTAAGTTTGGTGTCCTGCATATTTTTAATTATGTTCTTATTTTCTCTATCTCTCTTTCTTCATTTGTTCGAATTCTTACCTCTCTACCTCATCCTTCTATTCTTCTTTTCCTCTAACACATTAAGGAATCTCTATACTGTGACATAGAGGATTCCATACTTTCTTTGTCTTCTTCTCTATCATATGAGCAGGAACAAAGATAAAGGCATTCTTGTTGAAGCTGATCCTGAACCTGAAAGGACATTGAAGAGAAAACTAAGAGAAGCTAAAGCACAACTCTCTAAGAGGACCTAACAGAAATTTTCGAAAAGGAAGCAGACAAAACAAATATGGCCGAACCTAACAACAATGGTGGAGATACAAGGAAGATGCTTGGTGACTTTATTGCACCCTCTTCTGACTTCTGTGGAAGGAGCATCTCAATTCCTGCAATTGGAGCAAACAACTTTGAGCTTAAGCCTCAATTAGTTTCTCTAATGCAGCAGAATTGCAAGTATCATGGACTTCCATTGGAAGATCCTCATCAGTTTTTAGCTGAGTTCTTGCAAACTTGTGACACTGTTAAGACTCATGGGGTTGACCCTGAGGTCTACAAACTTATGCTTTTCCCTTTTGTTGTAAGAGATAGAGCTAGGAGATGGTTAGACTCACAATCTAAGGACAGCCTGAACTCTTGGGAAAAGCTAGTCAATGCCTTCTTGGCAAAGTTCTTTCCACCTCAAAAATTTTGTAAGCTTAGAGTGGAAGTCCAAACCTTCAGACAGAAGGAAGGCAAATCCCTCTATGAAGCTTGGGAAATATACAAGCAATTGATTAGAAGGTGTCCTTCTGGTATGCTTTCAGAATGGAACATCATATGCATATTCTATGATGGTCTGTCTGAACTGTCCAAGATGTCATTGGACAACTCTGCTGGTGGATCTCTTCATCTGAAGAAGACACCTGAAGAAGCTCAGAAACTCATTAAAATAGTTGCAAATAACTAATTCATGTACACTTCTGAAAGGAATCCTGTGAATAATGGGACAACTCAGAAGAAAAGAGTTCTTGAGATTGATACTCTGAATGCCATATTGGCTCAGAACAAAATATTGACTCAGTAAGTCAATATGATTTCTTAGAGTCTGTCTAAAATGCAAGCTGCATCAAGCAGTACTAAAGAAGCATCCTCTGAAGAAGAAGCTTATGATCCTGAGAATCCTGCAATGGAAGAGGTGAACAACATGGGAGAACCCTATGAAAACACCTATAATCTTTCATGGAGAAATCATCCAAATCTTTCATGGAAGGATCAACAGAAGCCTCAACAAGGCTTCAATAGTAATAATGGTGGAAGACATAGGTTTAGCAATAGCAAGCCTTTTCCATCATCTTCTCAGCAATAGACAGAGAATTCTGTGCAGAATCTCTCTAGCTTAGCAACCATAGTCTCTGATCTATCTAAGACCACACTGATTTTCATGATAGAAACAAGGTCCTCCATTAGAAATTTGGAGGCACAAGTGGGTCAGCTGAGTAAGAAAGTTACTGAACTCCCTCCTAGTACTCTCCCAAGCAATACAGAAGAGAATCCAAAGAGAGAGTGCAAGGCCATAAACACGTCCCACATGGCCGAACCTGTAGAGGAGGGAAAGGCAGTGATTTCCACTGAGGAAGACCTCAATAGACGTCTACTGGCCTCTAAGGAGTTCTCTAATGAGGAACCAGAGGAATCTGAGGCTCACATAGAGACCATAGAGATTCCATTGAACCTACTTCTACCATTCATGAGCTCTGATGAGTATTCTTCCTCTAAAGAGGATGAAGACATTGCTGAAGAGCAAGTAGCTAAGTACCTTGGAGCAATCATGAAGATGAATGCCATGTTATTTGGTAATGAGACTTGGGAGGATGAACCCCCATTGCTCATCAATGAACTGAGTACCTTGGTTAGGCAGAAATTACCTCAGAAGAAACCGGACCCCGGAAAATTCTTCATACCCTGTACCATAGGAACTATGACCTTTGAAAAGGCTCTGCATGACCTAGGGTCAAGTATAAACCTCATGCCCCTCTCTGTAATAGAGAATCTAGGGATCCTTGAGGTGAAAGCTGCAAGAATCTTACTAGAGATGGCAATCAATTCAAGGAAACAGGCTTATGGACTTGTAGAGGATATCTTGGTAAAGGTTGAAGGCTTCTACATTCCTGCTGACTTCATAATCCTAGACACTGGGAAGAGTATGGATGAATCCATCATCCTTGGCAGACCCTTCCTAGCCACAGCAAAAGCTGTGATTGATGTTGACAGAGGAGAGCTGGTCATTCAAGTGAATGAGGCCTGCCTTGTGTTTAAAGCTAAAGAATCTCCTTATGCACACATGGAGAAGAAGCATGATAAGCTTCTCTCAATGCAGAGTCAAATAGAGCCCCCACATTCAAACTCTAAGTTTGGTGTTGGGAGGCCATCATCATGCTCTGAGTATCTGTGAGACTCCATGAGAGTCCACTATCAAGCTATTGACATTAAAGAAGCGCTTGTTGGGAGGCAACCCAATTTTTATTTATCTATGTTAAATTTCTATTTTTTATTATTATTTATGTTTTCTTTAGGTTGATGATCATGTGAAGTCACAAAAATAATTGAAAAAGCAAAAACAGAATGAAAAACAGCATTGAGAACAGCACACCCTGGAGGACGATCTTACTGGCGTTCAAACGCCAGTAAGGGTAGCAGAATGGGCGTTAAACGCCCAGTCTGGCACCATTCTGGGCGTTTAACGCCAGAAAAGGGAGAAAAGCTGGCGTTTAAACACCAGAAAGGAAAGAAAAACTGGCGTTAAATGCCAGAAATGGGCAGCAACCTGGCGTTTAACGTTAGGATTGGCACCCCAAGGGGCGTTTACACGCCAAAATGGTGCAGGGATGAGAAATCCTTGACACCTCAAGATCTGTGGACCCCACAGGATCCCCACCTGCCTCAACTCTCTCTCTCTCTCTTCTTCACACCTTCCCATAACACCCTTCCCCAAATACCCCTCACCAATCACCTCCATTTCTCTTCCCCATCATCTCTTCACCAATCATCTCCACCCACTCTTCTCCAAAATCCCCACCCACCTCCCGATTCAAATTCAAATACTTCCCCTCCCAAACCCAACCCCTAATACAGGAACCCTACCCTCTCTTTCCACTCCTATATAAACCCCTCTTCACTCCTTCATTTTCACACATCATAAACACTACTTCTCCCCCTTGGCCGAACCACTAAACCCCCTCCATCTCCTCTATTTCTTCTTCTTCTACTCCCTTCTTTCTTCTTTTGCTCGAGGACGAGCAAACCTTCTAAGTTTAGTGTGGTAAAAGCGTTGCTTTTTGTTTTTTCATAACCATTTATGGCACCTAAGGCCAGAGAAACCTCTCGAAAGAGGAAAGGGAAGGCAAAAGCTTCCACTTCTGAGTCATGGGAGATGGAGTGATTCATTTTAAAGGTTCATCAAGACCACTTCTATTAAGTTGTGGCCAAGAAGAAGGTGATCCCTGAGGTCCCTTTCAAGCTCAAAAAGAGTAAATATCTGGAGATCCGACATGAGATTCGAAGAAGAGGTTGGGAAATTCTCACTAACCCCATTCAACAAGTCGGGATATTACTGGTTCAAGAGTTCTATGCCAATGCATGGATCACCAAAAACCATGATCAAAGTATGAACCCGGACCCAAAGAATTGGCTTACAATGGTCCGGGGGAAGTACTTAGATTTCAGTCTGGAAAATGTAAGGTTGGCATTCAACTTGCCCATGATGCAAGGAGATGCACGCCCATACACTAGAATGGTCAACTTTGATCAAAGGTTAGACCAAGTCCTTATGGACATTTGTGTGAAAGGCGCTCAATGGAAGAGAGACGCAAGAGGCAAGCTGATTCAACTAAGAAGGCTTGACCTCAAGCCCGTGGCTAGAGGATGGTTGGAGTTCATCCAACGCTCAATCATTCCCACTAGCAACCGGTCTGAAGTTACTATAGACCAGGCTATCATGATCCATAGCATCATGAATGGAGAGGAAGTAGAAGTTCATGAGGTTATATCCCTAGAACTCTACAAGGTGGCGGATAAGTCCTCTACTTTGGCAAGGTTAGCCTTCCTTCATCTCATTTGTCACCTCTGCAATTCAGCTGGAATTGACATTAAGGAAGACATCCTCATTGAAGAGGACAAGCCCATCACTAAGAAAATGATGGAGCAAGCAAGAGAGCCCACTCATGGACCTCAACAAGAGCATGAGGAAATTCCTCATCACGAAATCCCTGAGATGCCTCAAGGGATGCACTTCCCTCCACAAAATTACTGGGAGCAAATTAACACCTCCCTAGAGAATTAAGTTCCAACATGGGACAACTAAGGGTGGAACACCAAGAGCATTCCATCCTCCTTTATGAAATCAGAGAAGACCAAAGAGCCATGAGGGAGGAGCAACAAAGGCAAGGAAGAGACATTGAGGAGCTCAAGCATTCCATTGGATCTTCAAGAGGAAGAACCAGCCGCCATCACTAAGGTGGACCCATTCTTTAATTTCCTTGCTCTTATTTTTCTATTTTTTCGTTCCCTATGCTTTATGTTCTATCTATGTTTGTGTCTTTACTACATGATCATTAGTGAAAAGCTTGCGAAAAAAATCATAAAAATTGATTCTTGAAGCAAGAAAAAACAGTGAAAAGCTTGCGAAAAAAAAGGGCAAAAAAAATAAAAGAAAAAGAAAGAAAAAGAAAGAGCAAGAAAAAAAAGCCAATAGCCCTTTAAACCAAAAGGCAAGGGTAAAATAAAAAGGATCCAAGGTTTTAAGCATCAGTGGATAGGAGGGCCCACAGGAATAAAATCCTGGCCTAAGCAGCTAAACCAAGCTGTCCCTAACCATGTGCTTGTGGCGTAAAGGTGTTAAGTGAAAATCTTGAGACTGAGCGGTTAAAGTCGAGGTCCAAAGAAAAAAGAGTGTGCTTAAGAGCTCTGGACACTTCTAACTGGGGACTTTAGCAAAACTGAGTCACAATCTGAAAAGGTCCACCCAGTTTTGTGTCTGTGGCATTTATGTATCTGGTGGTAATACTGGAAAATAAAATGCTTAGGGTCACGGCCAGGACTCATAAAGTAACTCTGTTCAAGAATCAACATACTGAACGAGGAGAATCAATAACAATATCTGAATTCTGAATTCCTATAGATGCCAATCATTCTGAACTTCAAAGGATAAAGTGAGATGCTAAAACTGTTCAGAAGCAAAAAGCTAATAGCCCCACTCATCTGATTAAGACTGATCTTCATAGATGTTTTTGGAATTTATTGTATATTCTCTTCTTTCTATCCTATTTTATTTTTAGTTGCTTGGGGACAAGCAACAATTTAAGTTTGGTGTTGTGATAAGCGGATAATTTATACGCTTTTTGGCATTATTTTTAGGTAATTTTTAGTATGTTTTAGTTAGTTTTTATTATATTTTTATTATTTTTTAAATAAAAATCACATTTTTGGACTTTACTATGAGTTTGTGTGTTTTTCTGTGATTTTAGGTATTTTCTGACCTGAGCAAAAATCTTATTCAGAGGCTGAAAAATGACTGCAGATGTTGTTGGATTCTGACCTCCCTGCACTCGAAGTGGATTTTCTGGAGCTACAGAAGCCCAATTGGCACGCTCTCAATTGCGTTGAAAAGTAGACATCTTGGGCTTTCCAGTAATATATAATAGTCCATCCTTTGCCCGAGTTTTGACAACGCAAATTGGCGTTGGAACGCCAACTTTCTACCCAATTCTGGCATTAAACGCCAGAACTGGCATAAAAGTTGTAATTAAACGCCCAAACTGGCACCAAAGCTGGCATTTAACTCCAAGAAAAGTCTCTACATGTGAAAGCTTCAATGCTCAGCCCAAGCACACACCAAGTGGGCTCGAAAGTGAATTTCTGCATCATTTACTCATTTCTGTAAACCCTAGGTTACTAGTTCATTATAAATAGGACCTTTTACTATTGTATTTTCATCTTGGTTATTCTGGTTCCACCTCTGGGGCCGAAGCCAATGACCACCATTATCACTTATGTATTTTTAACGATGGTGTTTCTATACCCATAGATTAAAGTGTGGAGCTCTGCTGTTCTTCATGAATCAATGCAAAGTACTACTGTTTTTCTATTCAATTCATGCTTATTTTTATTCTAAGATATTCATTCACACGCAAGAACATGATAAATGTGATGATTATGTGACACTCATCACCATTCTCACCTATGAACGTGTGCCTGACAACCACTTCCGTTCTACATGAAAACAAGCTTGAATGTGTATCTCTTGGGTTTCTAATCTAAGATTAAAACCTTTGTGGTATAAGCTAGAATTATTGGCGGTCATTCCTGAGATCCGGAAAGTCTAAACCTTGTCTGTGGTATTCCGAGTAGGATCTGGGAAGGGATGACTGTGACGAGGTTCAAACTCACGAGTGTTGGGCATAGTGACAGACGCAAAAGGATCAATGGATCCTATTCCAACATGAGTGAGAACCGACAGATGATTAGCCGTGCGGTGATAGCACATTTGGACCATTTTCACTGAGAGGATGGACTGTAGCCATTGACAATGGTGATCCCCCAACATACAGCTTGTCATAGAAAGGAGTATGAATGATTGGATGAAGGCAATAGAAAAGCAGAGGTTTAGAAGCAACAAAGTATCTTCATACACTTATCTGAAATCCCACCAATGAATTACATAAGTACTTCTATCCTATTTTATATTTAATTTATATTTTAATTATTAAAACTTCACAACCATTTGAATCCGCCAGACTAAGATTTACAAGGATGACCATAGCTTGCTTCAAGCCGACAATCTCTGTGGGATCGACCCTTACCCACGTAAGGTATTACTTGGACGACCCAGTGTACTTGCTGGTCAGCTGCACGGAGTTGTGTGAAAATTGTGCGATCACAATTTCGTGTATCAGTCATGTGCGTGTACGCGTGGATAGGGAAGTGGGGCAGGCGACGCGTGGGCGTGCCTTACGTGTACGCGTGAGTAGGAGTTGCGCGTTTCGTGCGTTGTATGCGCATTACTCGCGCAACTCTCAGGAAAATGCGCTCAGGCTTGCAAAAATGCAAGCGACGCGCACGCGTCCTGCACGCTTACGCGTGCGTCCACTTTTTTTTTTTTACAACATGGAGAAAGGTATGTTTTTAACACATTCTTGGCAGGTATTCAAGCTAGATAGTCAAGAAAACACTCACAAATTCATTCATTACTCAAAATAAAGCATTTTCTCTAACTTACTCAAATCATCCATAACAAGATTAATGCAATCTACATGAATATCATAGAAATTCAACAAAGTCAACAAAAGCTAGCATACCTAAGCAACTCAACAACACCAAGAAATCACAAAATTCACAAGAAACATAAGCTAGAAGCAAGAAAATATATACAGGGAAGATCTTACCACGATGGGGTGTCTCCCACCAAGCACTTTTCTTTAACGTCCTTAAGTTGGACGGTCGGTCGCTTAAGCTTCCCCTCCTCTTGGTGCATCCACAAGCAGGAACACCTCTAACTCCTTTGACACTCAAGCTCTTCCAGTTGCAATTTTCTGGCTATACCCGCCTTGGTGAAATCCATGTTACACTGCTAAACTGCCCAATAGGCCCTATACTCAATTTTCACCGGGAGGTGGCATGCCTTGCCATAGACGAGCCGGAAGGGACTCATCGCTAACGGGGTCTTATAGGCCGTCCTATATGCCCATAGTGCATCTCCCAACCGAGAGCTCCAGTCCTTCCTTTGTGGACTTACCACTTTCTCCAAAATTTGCTTAATCTCCCGGTTGGACACCTCCGAGTGTCCGTTGGTTTGGGGGTGATAAGCAGTTGCAACCTTGTGCAGTGCCCCATAGCGCTTGAGTAGTGCCTCTACTTTCCTGTTGCAAAAGTGGAAACCTTGGTCACTCACGATTGCTCGTGGCGACCCATAGCGGCACACAATATTATTTCTAATGAAAGGAATCACAGTATTGGCGTCATCAAGGCGGGTAGGTATCGCTTCTACCCACTTTGATACATAGTTAACCGCCAACAGAATATATAGATACCCACTTGAGTTGGGAAATGGCCCATAAATTCTATGCCCCATACATCAAAGATTTCACAAAACAACATCGGTTGTTGAGGCATTTCATCTCTTTGGGATGCATTTCCCGACTTCTGACATTGGTGACACGACACACAGAATTGGTTAGCATCCTTGAATAAGGTTGGCCACCAGAATCCACAATCCAAAACCTTTTTAGCCGTCCGTCGTGGGCCAAAGTGGCCGCCACATTCAGATGAATGGCAAGCTTCAAGAATGGGTTGGATTTCACAAGTGAGGGTCATCCCAAATATAATATTTGAAATCACTCCTCAACTTATCCCTTTGATGTTTAGAAAAGTTGGGAGGGAGGATCTTAGCAACCAAGTAGTTCGCCATTGGTGCAAACCAAGGAAAGCTATCCGAACCAGCATGCAAACTATCCAAAGGGAATGAGTCATCAATTGAAAATGGGTCGTATTTAAGATTTTCGAAGCGGCTTAAATAATTTGCAACTAGATTTTGAGACCCACTTCGATCCCTAATCTTGATGTCGAACTCTTGCAAGAGCAAGATCCAATGTATGAGCCTAGGTTTCGACTCATTCTTTGTCAACAAATACTTTAAAGCTGCATGATTCATATATACCACTATTTTAGATCCTAGCAAATAAGATCTGAATTTATCTAAGGCATGAACAATAGCTAGGAGTTCTTTTTCCGTAGTGGTATAGTTGGATTGTGCCGCATCCAATATTTTTGAGGAATAAGCAATGATATAAGGGAGTTTACCATCGCGCTGTGCAAGCGCCCACCTACCCGCATGATTTGACACGTCGCACATTATCTCAAATGGCTGCGTCTAGTTAGGGCCCCTCACAATTGGTGCCGTGGTAAGAGCTCTCCTTAACTCCTCAAATGCATCCGCACAAGCACTATCAAACTTAAAGTCCACATCGTTTTGGAGTAGGCGCGACAATGGCAATGCAATCTTGCTAAAATCTTTGATAAAGCGCCTATAGAATCATGCATGCCCCAAAAAGGAACGGACCTCCCTCACGGATGAAGGGTGAGGTAAACTGGTAATAACATCGACCTTGGCCGGGTCCACAGAAATGCCCTTGTCAGAAACTATGTGTCCTAACACTATACCTTGTCTCACCATGAAATGACATTTTTCGAAATTTAGGACAAGGTTAGTATCAACACATCTAGCTAAGACTTTGGCCAAGTTCTCCAAAAAATATCAAAAGAGGTACCATATACGCTAAAATCATCCATAAAAACTTTCAGACAAGTCTCCATAATCGGAAAAGACACTAGTCATACACCGCTGAAAAGTGGCGGGTGCATTGCATAGCCCAAATGGAATCCTTTTGTAAGCAAAGGTGCCAAAGGGACAAGTAAATGTGGTCTTTTCCTGATCTTCAGGAGTAATGTGAATCTGGAAATAGCCAGTGAATCCATCAAGAAAGCAATAATGGGATTTACCTGGCAGTCGGTCCAACATCTGGTCAATGAAGAGCAAAGGGTAGTGGTCCTTCCTTATTGTGGCATTCAACCTTCTATAATCGATGCACAGCCGCCAAGAATTTTGCACTCTCTTGGTGACCACTTCACCATCATCCTTCTTAACTACAGTGATGCCTGATTTCTTTGGAACAACCTGGACCGGGCTCACCCATTAACTGTCAGAAATCGGATATATGATACCCGCCTCAAGTAGCCTAGTGACATCCTTCTTCACCACATCAAGGATGGTGGGGTTGAGCCTTCTTTGCGGTTGTCTAACCGGCCGGGCTCCCTCTTGGAGAAAGATACGATGCGTACACTTGCGGGGGTCAATATCCCCACAATGTCGGCCAAGCTCCAACCAATTGCTTTCTTGTGCCTTCTTAGGACATCTAGGAGCTTCTCTTCCTCTTGGTTAGAAAGCTCACTAGCAATAATGACCGGAAACCTTTGGTTGTCATCTAAGAATGCATACTTCAAATGAGATGGAAGAGGCTTCAATTTATTCTTTGCCTCAAGTTGAGGTTCCTTTTCATCAAGCTCCTGGGGTTCACTCTCAACAACTTTCTCTTGTTCACCCTCTTAGTCATCCGTCTCTTTAACAATAGGGTAGCACAACGTGTTGTGATCCTCTCTTCGTACCTCCGCTACCACCTCATCGATTACATCACATCGGAGAACGGAATACTCTTCGGGAGGGTGTTTTATGGCTTCATCCAAGTTAAACTTTATTGTCTTATCTCCGACCTCAAAGGAGTATGTGCTGGTGAAGGCATCTAATTTGAATTTAGAGGTCTTCAAGAAGGGTCTTGACGTGGCGGAAATTGACGAGTCAAGAATTGTTATAAGATATGCGTTGCAAGTATAGTTCTTAACCAACCAGAAATCCGCTTATCAATTTAGAAGGGTGTCACAAAAATTAAAATTAAAATACTGGGAGTATGAATCCCAGGTCGTCTCCCAACGAGTTGCAGAAAGGTGTGCTATTTTATTAATCAGATATTTTCAAAAAGGGTTTGAGTTGAATACACAGGAATTTAAATTAGAGAAATTAAATAATTTAAATAAAAGCCTTGACTGGGAGTAGATTAGTTGGAAGCCCTATTCTTGTTGAAGTACTCTCTAGATTAATTGATAATTGAAGGTTGTTCTGATTAGTTATCCTTTATTAGGTAAGGGAAAGTCAAACAAGTTGGAATACTACTTCTATTCACAAGTTCCAACCCACTCAATTAAAAGGGATTGGTGTCAGTGACTAGAGGGCAATCCAACAATAAACCCAATTACAATTTTTCTTCTGAGCATTCTAACTCAAGTGTTCCTTTCAATCAACTCCCCATCAAGTTAGGGAACTACTCGCTCATTGTAAATGTAGAATTCATAACATAGGAAAGGGAATTAAGGAAAGTCATGATAAATAATAATCAAAGAAATCAATTAAAAATAAAAATAATTCTTGTATTAATAAATTCTAAAATAATCCAATAGTAAAATTGAGCAAATTAAGGACATGGAAGAGTAAGAGCCAAGTAAAGAAAACAAACTAGAATAACGAAGTCTTGCTGAGGTAATAACTCTTCTCAATATCCCAATGCAAAAGCAGTAAAATAAAAAATCCTAAGAACTATGAATGTGTAGAGAGAAAACCTAGAGGAGGAGTAAATCTAGATCTAAAAACTAATATTGTGTAGAATGAATGTTGTTGTTGGTTTCTGCATGTTCTCTGACTCTAGTCTGATTTTTTGGGCCGAAAACTGGGTCAAAACAGGGCCCAAAATCGCCCCCAGCGAATTCTGCAGATTATGCAGATCACGCACGTCACGCGATCGCGTCATTCATCCGACCGCGTCATTCGGCGTTTTGCCCTTCCACGTGAGCGCGTCGTCCAAGCCTCCGCGTCACTTGTGCTATTCCAATCCGCGCGGTCGTGTGAGCCATGCGACCGCATCACTGCGTTTTCCTCTCTTTCGCGCGGTCGCGCGAGCCATACGGCCGCGTCACTTCTCGCTGGTCATCTCCTCAATTTCTTGTGTTCCTTCCATTTTTGCAAGCTTCCTTTCCAATCTCCAATTAATTCATGCCCTATAAAGCCTGAAAGACTTAACACACAGATCACGACATCGAATAGAATAAAGGAGAATTAAAATACGTAATTAAAAGTCTCTAGGAAGCAAGTTTTCAATCATGTAACAATTTTAGGAAGGAAATATAAATGCATGCTAATCATATGAATAAGTGGGTAAAGATCATGATAAAACCACACAATTAAACACATTATAGACCATAAAATAGTGGTTTATCAACCTCGCCATACTTAAACATTAGCATGTCCTCATGCTTAGTTGAAGGAGATAAAATAAATGAGTAGGAACATGTAAAACTCATGCAATGCAATGCAATCTATATATGTGAATGCAACTATATGATTCTTGTTCACTTGATCAATAGTAAATAAGCTCTTCAAAATAATTACAAATCAAATTCCACTAATTCAATTCTTATACAGTAAGAACAGATAAAAATGCAAGAAGGTAGCTCATGAAAGCAGGGAACATAGAATTTTAAGCATTGAACCCTCACTGATGATGTATGTACGCTCTAATCTCTCTTGTGTATAGGGCAATCACTCTATCCTTCTCTAATCATACTCTCTAATTTTTGTTCTTCTCCTAACTAATCAACAACATTTAATATACCAATGCAAACATCATGAGGTCTTTTCAAGGTTGTAATGGGGCCAAGGTAATGGTAAGGATACATATGTGGCTAAGTAAGCTTATAAACTGAATCTTTAATTAACCCAAGCTTTAACATAACCTATATATTCTATATAACTTTAGAATTCATACCTAGCTACCCAGAATTTCCCTTTCACATTCCATACTCGTGTATCAACTTTTTATTTTAATTTTATCATACATGCATTGATCTTTGAATTCTTAACTTAGCATTGGGGTAATTTTGTCCCCTTATTTATTTATTGAATATTTTTGGGGTTTTTTTTTTAACATGAACATAAAAATAAACATAGCTTATCAATGCACATAGATTTTTAATTCTTATAGTTTCACATGAGTAGGTATCCAAATTCCCATTGTATTATCATGACACATTCCCTTATTATCTTTTGTTCCCACAATTTTCCATACTTAATTAGCACACACAATTCTATCTTAAGCTAACCAAAGATTCAATTTGGGATATATAATTGTTTTTCCGCTTAAGGCTAGTAATGTGGTAAAATATAGAACAAATGGGATTTAGAGGCTCAAAGTGGCTAACAAAGGTAATTGAAAGGGTAGGTTTAATTTGGATAAGTGAGTTTAAACAAATAATGGCCTCAATCATATGCAAGCATACAAATATAATAAACATTGGACATATAGGATGAAACAAAATATAGATTACAATCATAGAGAAGTAAACACACAAGAATAAAATAATTATGGTTAAATAATGTAACCATGCATAAAGGCTCAAATCTCACAGGTTGTGTGTTCTTTAGCTTAAAAAAATCATGTTCCAAATACAACTTCAAGAAAATTTAACATAAAAGTTTTAATTAAAGTTAGTGAAATTTTGTTCCAAAAATAGGGTCTTAGAGGAAAACTTATTGTCTTTTCAATCAAGTAGAACATGCATGCAACTAACCTATTACTATGCAATTTATCCTATTCTACAAAAGAAAAACTAACTAAATATCCTAATTTATTGGTGTTTAGGGAAGAGAAATTACCTCCAAAAATCATGTACTGACTGACCTCCCCACACTTAAGGCTTTGCACCGTCCTCGGTGCCATCTGTCAGAAACAAAGGTGGGCTGGTAGCAGTATCTCCACATTCGAGACCATCATGGCTTCCTGTGCTGGTAAAGGAAGTGGAGTTCGGGGTGTCTGAATCCTTGAATTTTCCCATAATCAGCTCCTTGAGGTATGTGAATTAGCGCTTGTTACGGCACTCTCTCATCTTAGCTTTGTGTTCCTACCGATCCAACCTTTCGAATATCTGATGGAGCAGTTGGTCTGCTGTAGGTGCTTGTGGTGTTGAAGAAGGAATATTTTCAACCGGTTCAGTAGGATGGCTTGTGGTGGCTGGTGGAGGTCTGATGTATTTCCCGTTAGGGACATACTGATCATCCCATGGGAGCATGGCTTTGGTGTCCCCAACTTTGTAGGAAATTCCGGCTGCTGAGACAAGATCTGAGACCAAGGTGGGAAAAGATAAGTTGCCCGCAATTTGTACGTGTCCCATGGCATTCCAGATGCATCTTGGTAGGTTCAGAGGTTGGTCTGTAAGGATGCACCATAGTAGAACGGCCATGTCCGCAGTGAAGGAGGACTCGTGAGTGCTCGGAAAGACGTACTGGGACATGATCTGTGCCCATACGCGAGCCTCCAAGGTAAGTGCTGAAGCCGATATTCTCTTAGGGCGGGTACGATGGTATCCGTAGATCCAACGGCTGCCAGGTAGTGCGATAACTCTGAGAACGGCGTCCCAGTCAAATTGGTACATCTAGCGCTTGAGTGCGGCTTCTTGAAAGGCGTCCAATCCTTCTGGAATAGGGGGAAGACCTAGAGCTTTTTGAATGGCCTCTTCTGTAATGGGGACTTGCTTTTGATGGACAAAGACAGACTGCAGGGTTGGCAGGTGGAAGTTAGAGCAGAACTCGACTACCCAAGAAAGATTGACCTGCCTTGCCTGTCTCTATAGGAAACCCCATTATCTTTGTGCAATTTGCGGCTCAACAAACGTAGCAATATGGTTTGGGAGGAGAAGAAGGTATTCATTGTTGTAACTCCTTTCTGCCAGGATGGGGAACATCTGCTCACAGTAGCGATTGGGAAATCGCACAGTGTCCTTTGCTGGGAAGGCTCTTTCTTTATCATCAACCTTTATAATCCTCTTAGTTCTTTTTGTTGAGGGTTTTACCGCAGTTGAAGAGGGCTCTGCCACTAATGCTCTTTTTGTTCCTCTTCTTGCTGGTGGTTTGGGAGTAGCTTTCTCTGTTCCTTTCTTGGTGGCCATCCTGAAAAGAGAAAAAAGAAAGTAACATAAATTCAAAGAGATAGAGCAAGGAAGAGGGTTGTATAAGTGATAAACAATGCACGGTAAAGAGGATGTTGTTAACACATGGTCATGACTACATGTGAAAAGTTCATCAATGGAAATATAGCTAGCGCATTGGAGGATAATTAAATACAAGGGGTTTATTGGCATGCAGGCAAAGGCATGAGTAGCATAGATCAAGCATTTAATTAGTTGAATGTGTTATCACTCGTAACAAACTAGCCATCACATTTGTATTGACATTTAAATTCAACTAATACAACAGTAAAGGGAATTTGTGAAAAGCAAGCATTGAATAGTAGAATAGAATAATGTAGAAAAATGCATGATGCCATATGGGCTTTTTCACAAACACATAGCATGCATGGTAAATAAGGTATAGAAAGTATTAAAGTGAACATGCAAGCAACCCTTTAAAAAAAAGTAATATAAAATTGCCAAACAATTTTACAACAATCCACAAGCATATAATGAGAAATAATGACTCAAATAAATTTCCAACACCAAGTAATAAGGAAAAAGAAAGAAAAATAAAATATGGATAATGAAAGTAAAAAGAAAAGAAAAGAAGGTAACATATAAAAATAAGAATAATAATAGAAAAGTAAGGGGGGAAGAAGAAAAGAAAACCTTGTTAATGGGGGTGAGAGAGAGAGTAGAAAGTGAGAAAGAAGGAAGAAATAAGGAGGGAAAAGAGAAAATAGGATTTGGGAAAAAGAAAGATAAGATAATTGGCAAAACAGGAAAGCTGTGCGGCACAAGCGACGCGGTCGCGTGGGACACGCGGTCGCGCGAATTGCACTTATACTAATTGACGCGGTCGCGTCGGTCACGCGGTCGCGTGACCCGTTTTATGCTACTGGCGCGAGGGCAGCCTCGCACTTGCACAACTCTCTGTTCAAACTCTTATTGCGCCAAATGTTGGGTGACGCGATCGCATGGGGCATGCGATCGCGTGAGTGGCTATTAGAAGGATATGACGCGGACGCGTTAGCCATGCGTCCGCGTGGGAATAATTGTGCGTTCAGCGCCAATCCAGCACCACTCTAGCACAACTTTCGGTTGTGCACCCTTTTCACCTCGAATTCCAGGGCACGCGGCCGCGTGAGTGACGCAGTCGCGTGGGAGGCCAATGTTCCTACCTGACGCGGACGCGTCAGCGATGCGGTCGTGTGGGGCGATTTGTGCCACGGGCATGCCTCCAGCCACGCTCTCGCGTGACTCTCTGTTCGTTTTAGCATTTTCTCCAATCACCTGCGACGCGGACGCGTCAATGATGCGGTCGCGTCGCGTGAAATTTTTTTTTTTAAATAAAAGTATGTAAATGCAGATGCACGAAATGTACTAATAAAGAGAAGAGTTATTGAATAGGAAAACTAAGAATAAAGAAAAGAACGATCATACCATGGTGGGTTGTCTCCCACCTAGCACTTTGCTTTAACGTCCGTAAGTTGGACGCTCCACTAGCTCAGTCTTCGGCTATGTGGGGATCTTCCAAGAGGAAGATCTCGAGCTCCTTGTTTTTCTTCATCCTCTCTCCATGGTACAGCTTTAAACGTTGTCCATTAACTTTGATAAGGTCAGAGTTTGAAGGATGACTTAGGTGAAAAACTCCGTACGGTTCGGCCTTCTCTACTCTGTATGGACCTTCCCATCTTGATCTCAACTTGCCTGGCATGAGCCTCAGTCGAGATTTGTAAAGGAGGACTAAATCCCCAGGTTGGAACTCTTTTCTCTTGATGTGCTGATCATGTACAGCCTTCATCTTCTCCTTGTATAGTCTTGAGTTCTCATAAGCTTCTAGGCGAAGGCTTTCCAATTTTTGCAGTTGCAACTTCCTTTCAGCTCCGGCTTTCTCAATTCCCATGTTGCACTCCTTTACTGCCCAAAAGGCTTTGTGCTCTACTTCAATAGGGAGATGACAAGCTTTTCCATAAACTAAGCGGAAAGGACTCATCCCAATGGGTGTTTTGTATGCTGTTCTGTATGTCTAGAGTGCATCTTGTAGCCTGGTGCTCCAGTCTCTTCTATGAGGTTTGACTATCTTCTGCAAGATACGCTTTATCTCTCTGTTAGACACCTCGGCTTGCCCATTAGTCTGAGGATGGTAGGCTGTTGCAACCTTATGAATTATCCCATGCTTCTTTATTAATCCTGTTAGTCTCCTGTTACAAAAATGGGTGCCTTGATCGCTCACGATTGCTCGTGGTGATCCAAAGCGACAAATAATGTGTTTCTTACAAAGGAAACAACAGTGTTAGCATCATCAGTGCGGGTAGGAATTGCTTCCACCCATTTGGAAACGTAATCCACAGCTAACAATATATAAAAATAACCATTAGAATTTGGAAATGGACCCATGATGTCAATGCCCCAAACATCAAAAATTTCAAAGAAAAGCATAATTTGTTGAGGCATCTCATCCCTCTTGGATATATTACCAAATTTTTGGCATGGGAAACAAGATCTACAAAATTCAGCAGTGTCTCTAAAAAGAGTAGGCCACTATAATCCACAGTCTAAGATTTTTCTAGCTGTTCTTTGAGGGCCAAAATGTCCTCCACTCTCAGATGAGTGACAGGCCTCTAAGATGGATTGAAATTCTGATTGAGGCACACACCATCTAATTACCTGGTCAACGCCGCATCTCCATAAATATGGGTCATCCCATATATAATATTTAGACTCGCTTTTCAGCTTGTCTCTTTGATGCTTATAAAAGTTTGGAGGAAAGGTGCGGCTAACTAGATAATTAGCTACAGGTGCATACCAAGGGACTACCTCAGATAGTGCTTGCAGGTTATCAAATGGGAAATTATCAGCTATGGAAGTGGGGTCATCTGTAATGTGCTCAAGGAGACTTAAGTGGTCTGCCACTAAATTCTGGTTACCACTCCTATCCTTAATTTCCAAATCAAATTCTTGTAATAGCAGTATCCAACGTATAAGCCTTGGTTTGGACTCCTTTTTAGCTAATAGATACTTTAGAGCTGCGTGGTCTGAGTACACTACTACCTTCGTACCAAGTAAATAGGCTCAGAATTTATCCAGAGCAAAAACAATAGCAAGAAGCTCTTTCTCAGTAGTAGTGTAATTGGACTGAGCGGCATCTAAAGTTTTAGACGCATAAGCAATAACAAAGGGGTCCTTACCTTCACGCTGAGCCAGTGCTGCTCCTACTGCATGGTTGGAGGCGTTGCACATTATTTCAAATGGCTGGCTTCAGTCTGGTCCTCTCACAATTGGAGCTTGAGTCAGGGCGGTCTTCAGCTTATCAAATGCTTGTTTGCAATCCTCACTGAACTCAAACTCAATATCCTTCTGCAGTAGTCTAGATAAGGGAAGTGCTACCTTACTGAAGTCCTTAATGAATCTCCTGTAAAAATCTGCATGGCCAAGGAACGAACGGAATTCCCTCACAGAGGAGGGTTAAGGTAAACTAGAAATAACATCCACCTTTGCTGGATCTACAGAAATGCCAGTATTAGACACAACATGTCCTAGTACAATACCTTGTTTTACCATAAAGTGACATTTTTCAAAATTTAATACAAGGTTTGTACTGACACATCTATCTAATACTCTAGATAATCCATCTAAGAAAAGGCTAAAGGAATCGCCATATACACTAAAATCATCCATAAAAACTTCCATACAGTCCTCAATAAGATTAGAGAAAAGACTCATCATGCACCTTTGGAAGATAGCTGGTGCATTGCACAAGCCAAAGGGCATTCTCTTGTAAGCATAGGTCCCAAAAGGACATGTGAAAGTGGTCTTTTCCTGATCCTCAGGAGCTATATGAATCTAGAAATAACCTGTGTAACCATCTAAAAAACAATAATGTGATTTACCTGACAGGCAATCCAATATTTGATCAATGAATGGAAGAAGATAGTGATCCTTACGAGTGGCCTGGTTGAGGCGTCTGTAGTCAATGCAGACCCTCCAGGCGTTCTGAACTCTTGTTGCCATGAGATCTCCATGCTCATTCTTCACTGTAGTGACTACAGACTTCTTGGGCACCACTTGTACCGGGCTTACCCATTCACTGTCTGAAATGGGGTAGATGATATCTGCCTCCAGTAGTCTGGTCACTTCCTTCTTGACAACCTCTAAGATAGTGGGGTTCAGTCTTCTCTGGGGTTGACGGACAGGTCTTGCTCCCTCTTTTAAAAATATCCTATGCTCACAGACTTGAGGGTTGATGCCTACTATGTCTGCCAAACTCCAACCAATTGCCTTCTTGCGCCTCCTCAGCACATTAAGTAACTGCTCTTCCTGTAGAAAAGTGAGTTCCCTTGCAATGATAACTGGAAACTTCTACTCGTCTTCAAGGTAAGCATATTTGAGGTGTGGAGGAAGGGATTTTAATTCTAACTTCTGATCATGGTCAGACTCTGGGTTGTCTGGAGCTGGTAACAATGGTAAAGCACTGTCATTGTCATTCGAGAATGTTTCCACACTTGGACCTTGTCCTATGTACTTCTCTTCAAATTCCTCCTGGTGAACTTTAGCCACGGTTTTATCTATGATGTCACACTGGAGGATAGAATGATCCTCTGGAGGATGCTTCATAACTCCATTCGGATTGAAGATTACCACTCAGCCATCTATTTCAAAAGAGTATGTTCCTGAAAAAGCATCTAATTTGAACTTCGAGGTTTTCAGGAATGGTCTTCCGAGTAGGATTGATGATGGCTTGACGAGAGGATTTTTACCAGTAAAGAGATTCATAGAAATGGTTGCGTTGTAGATATAGTCTCTAAACAAACAAAAATCCCTTCATACAAACGTTTTGGGTGTCACAAGTAACAAACCCCTTTAGAAATTGTTAACCGAGTATTCAAACCTCGGGTCATCTTCTCAAGGAACTGCGATGAAGTATGTTCTTATTATTGGCTATAAAGGTTGTAATCGGGGTTTAGAAGGTGAGAAGCAAGTAATTTAAATGACAAGTAAAGTAAATGGCAATAAATAAATACTTTAAAGTAGACTTCTGGTAAGGTAAAAGAAGTTGGAGGTCTAACGTGGTTATCTCTCTCAATTATAATGAAAGTTGAATCTAAACTCCACTTGGTCAACCTTTACTAAGGCAAATGAAAGTTAAGGGACTAATTAATCTGGCCTTCGAATCTTATTTATTTCCTAAGAAAAAGTTGGGATTATTTAAGTTCAGCTTAATTAGCAAGATAACGATTATCAATTATATTGAGTTTAATAACTGTTGAGTTACTAAATTCTTAACCAGAACCAAAAGGGGAAAAAGTAAAATTGCTGAAGTAATAAGAATATCCTTAGATGGGAAGCAATGGTAACTTAAATCAAAGTGAATAATCATAAACTGAAAATACCTCAATTATCATTAATTCAAATAACAATCTGTGACATGGAATAATTCATAAATCAAATTATAATAATCAATTCAAATGTTGGAATAAATAAATAAAAGTAAAACTAAAATAAAAGAACATTAAACCTGGGATCCAGAGTTACTCTTAAAACAAGAAGAAATCCTAAATCCTAAAAGAGAGAGAGAAAGAATCTCCCTCTCAACTAAATCTAAATCATTAAAAGGTAAAATATGCGAGCCCTCTTTGAATGGGTGCATTCCCACACTTTATAACCTTTGGTCTATGCTGTCTGTACTTGGATCTGGCCAAAAAGGGCTTCAGAATTCGCTGGGGGTGCATTCTGTAAATTCTGATACGTGGCCCCTGTCACGCGTCCGCGTGGGTCACGCGGTCGTGTCATTTGGAGCTTTTTCTTGCCACGCGGTCGCGTCAGTCATGCGACCGCGTCATGTGCGTTCTGCTTAAGGCGCGCGGTCGCGTCAGTCATGCGGCCGCGTCGCTGCTGATTCGTGCTTGGCACGCGATCGCGTCATTCATGCCATCGCATGGATTTCAGTTTCCTTAAAGCTCTGTTTTGCTTTCTCCTTCCATTTTAGTATGTTTCCTTTTCCATCCTTTAAGTCATTCTACCTTAGAAAATCTAAAACTACTCAACACACCGATCACGGCATCGAATGGAAATAAACGTAATTAAAATAATTAATTTTTAAAGCTTAGGAAACATGTTTTTCACAATATGACATAATAAGGAAGGGAGAGTAAAACCATGCAATTAATGTGAATAAGCAGGTGAAGGATTGTATAAATCACTCAAATTAAGCACAAAAGAACTCATGAAATATGGGTTTATCAACCTCCCCACACTTAAACACTAGCATGTCCTCATGCTAAATCCAAGGTAAATAATTATGGTTAAAGTGATGGAATGTCATGCAATGCAACCTAATTTAAATGCAACTACCTAAATGAATGATGCATCATGCAACTCTAACTTATTCACTCATATATAAAGCTTACATGTAGTCAAGTTAATTCACATTCTCAAGGGGTCATGTGTATATATATATATATATATATATATATATATATATATATATATATAGCTAACCCTTAAATAATAAAGCATTTTAGCAAATGAGATGGGAAAGAAAATATTGTACAAAGTTGCAAAACAATTAGTAAATATAAGCACAGATATATGTTGATGAGTTATAGAACCCTCACTAGATTTTGTGTTTACTCTCTAGTCACTCAGTATTTATTGGGTTTATTCACTCTATTTTTCTTTTTATTCTTAATTTCTATAGCTTTGTTTTTCATCTAACCAATCAACAATTATAGAATATAGACATACCAAAAAGTCATGAGGTCTTAATTGAGGTTGTAATGGGGCCAAGGTAAAGGTAAGGATTTATGTATAGGGTTAAGTGAGCTAAATAAGTGAATCCTTAATTAGACTAAGATCTCACCTAACATACACATCTAAGGGTCCGTTTGGGAAACTCTAGAAGTAGCTTTTTTTAACTTTTGACTTATAAAAAGTAGTAGTATTAATGTCAGGTGCAATTTTCAAAACCAAATTGTAACTTTCTAATAAGCTATTTTGGTGCTTATAGAGAAGTTAAAGAAAATGACTTCTCTCATAATACTTCTACTTTTCATTACATTTCTTTAAAAGAAGCACTTTTAGAGTTAAAAATCCAAACACAAAATAACTTATTTATAAGTTACTTTTAACAGAGTCATTTATTGTTTAAGTTATTTTATCAAAAAGAACTTAATTAAGTTAGTTACCCAAACTGGGCCTAACAAGATAAAACTTCTTTACCTATTTTCCCACATTTCCTACTTATTGTTACATGCTCATGTTTCACTTTTTTGTTTCTTTTTTCTATTCCATGTGCATTGCTTTTATTTTGCAGTGGGGAATTTCTTTTGTATCCCCTTTTATTTAGATGCTGAAAAATAACTCTCTTTTTTTTTTTTTTAATGCACATGGAAATTAAAGCACTTTGATTTTCTCATGAACATGCTTTCCAAATTTATTTTATTTCTTTTAACCTTTCTACCTTTTGTTTCTATCATCCATGTTTCCAAAAGGTTTCCCACATTTAACTCTATTCATGATTTTCTATCTTAAGCTAACCAAGGATTCACTTGGGATTTTCTTTTGTTTTTCTGCTTAAGGCTGGTAATTTGGCTAAATAGAATAAAGGGGTTTTAAAAGGCTCAAGGGGGCTAACAAGGGTGATGTGAAAGGTAGGCTAATTTGGGGTAAGTGAGTTGAAATCAAATGATGGCCTCAATCATTCTCTTGGTATGTATCTATTCTATATTCTATAATTGGACATATAGATTAAAGCAAAGGAAAGAACATCAGAATAAAAAGAAATGTAACACACAGAAATGAAATTATGGTTTGAATGCAACCATACAATTTAAGCTCAAGACTCACAGGCTGTGTGTTCTCTAACTCAAGCATCATATATCATTTATATATTGTATGCAGGTTTAGTTAAAAATTCCCATTATTCTCATAAAAAAAATTATTTAGGGTGGCTTTTAAAGTTTTAATGTTCCTCCTTGATGAAATGTTGTCAGCTTAACTACATCATGTAATGCTATATACAAGTTTTGTGGATTTAAATCTAATATGTTCAATTTCCTAGCTTACTTCCTTTTTATATGTTTCAATTTAAACTATACTATCTTATGCTAAAAAGGGTAAACTATACTAATTAATCCATTAATAAATCAGAATTACAAACTAAACAAAATAACTAAAATAAACTAAATGGCTAAAGTATGAACTAAAGATGCAAAATGCAGAAAATAGAGTAAAAATACATAAAAGCAATGTATAAGTACTTAGAAAATAACAGTAAAAGGAAAAATACAGAAAAAGTATGTAGTGGTTCACCAAAATAAACGCCAAAGATGGCGACCTCCCCACACTTAAAAGGAAGCATCGTCCTCGATGCTCAATCAAGCCGGGTGTGAAGGAGTGTCATCACTGGGAGGGATGGTAGCAGGGGTCTCAGTGGTGGTGGTGGGCTGAGGGTTTGGCTGCTGTAGAGGAGGTGCTGACTGGATCGGGATCTCAAGATCCGCAGCCTCAATCTGATGTGGGACCGCTGCCTGTGGTGCGGCTGGTGCTGCCTCCTGGGGATGGGTCTCTGCCTCAGGCGCATCCGCCTCCTCCTCAGATGCCTCGGATGGTGTGTCGGGCTCGGAGGAGATGTCGCCGGATCGTATCATCAGCTTTAGGTGCTCATAGCGCTGCTTGTTGCGATGCTCCATCTGGTCAAGTCGTCGGAATAAGCGGTGCACCAGATGATAGACGGGCTCTGTGGCAGGTGGAGGTGCAGTGGTGGTAGCAGGGGTAGGTGGTGCAGCAGTGGAGGAAGAGGGTCCAGCAGACTGTGGGGCTGACTCATCAGTAGCAGTGAATGGTGCTGGTCTGTGGCCCAGGGCTAAAAAGTTCTGACTGTGCAGAATGATCTTCCTGCAATCCGCCGCTAGTGGTCTCTCATCGGCATCCTCCCATGGCACATCAGCTCGACGGCCAAGCTGTGTAACTAGATACGGAAAGGGGGGGGTGCCTCGGACGTGGATCATGGCCATATAATTCCAAATGAAACGTTGCAGATAAAGGTCCTTACCCTCCAGCACACACCAAAGGAGGGTGATCATAGCAGCCGGGATCTCCGTCTCGTGAGTACTCGGCATCACATAATTACTCAAGATCTTATGCCATAACCGAGCCTCATCGTTCAAGTATGCTCTCTTGATCCCTCTAGGCATGGTAGTGTCCTGACCCATCTCCCAAGGAACTGTCGGGTCGAGAGCTATCCGTGCCTTCAAGGCATCCCAATCAAACTTCATCTGGCGCATGTCCTCCTCAGCCTTTGAATAACCATCAGGCTGGTCGGACTTGGCTGGGAGCCGGAGAATGTCCTCTAAGGCCTCCTCAGTGACCAGAATTTGTTTTCCTCTCAGGTTCACTGCATCTTGGGTGGTGAGGTAGTAGTTGTAGTAGAATTCCCAGACCCAAGATGAATTGACCTCTGTCAGTGTTCTCTCCAGAAAGAACCAGCCCCTTTGCTTAATTTGCTCAGTGGTGTACTGCTGGAGGGCTTCTGGAATCTTCAGAGTTTGTTCCAGATATAGATTTCTGGAGTTTGCAAAAGCCGGGTACTTCAGCTCACAGTACCGGTTTGTAAATTTGATAGGATCATTTGCAGGGAGCAGCTGGTCAGCCTTTTCCTGCTGTGTGAAGTTCTTCTCCCGCCATGAAGAATCGTGCATTAGAGCAATAATGGACTGGGAGGAATCTCCTCTCTTGCGCTTGCCAGTAGCCTTGCCTTTTCCTTTCCTTTGTGAGGCAGACATCCTGAAAAATAGAAAATCAGGAAATAGATAAAATAGGAAAGCAAATAGGCAATTAAACAAAGGAAACTCAAAGCGGCAAGGGAGAATTAGAATAAGGAAAATGAGTAAATGAAATGTTATTGAATTCATGTTAAATGGAAAAATAAGCAACATGCCATGGTTAGAAAGTTAGAGGAAAGTGAAAATAATCAGAAAAGAGATTAAAAGGGTTAGTATGGTTAGAATTTGAAAAGGAAATTAGTAAATTAAAATTAGTGAGTTAGTAAAGTGCGGGTTAAAGTAAGTGGCATAGAAAAATTCCATATAACAAGGATTCACGGGTAAAAATAGAAGTACTCACAATCGAACAAGTAAAACAGGGTGATGCTGATTCGAATAGAAATAAAGAAAGCAAAAATTGGAATCAGTGAATCACAAATGCAGTTTATAAACCAGGAAATTAAAGAGGATAAGAATGTCTGCCATAGCATTCAAGAAATGGTTTGGGTAAAGTAGAGTAAAACAGAGTTCAGAAATGCCAAACCAAAACACGAATGAAAACAATTTTCAAAAAAAAAAAATTTGGGCAGCATTCCGGCTAAAATTGGATTGTCCGGGAAAATAAACAGCAGTCATAGCAGTTCATATGAATTAAAAACTTGCTGCAGTTATCAGTAATGAATAAAAACAGAAAAATTTAGAGTAACAAGCAGCAATTGCAAGAAAGCATAGCATATGAATGAGGTCACATGAACAGCAAAATTACAGTTATGATAAAATATAAACAGGAACAGTGCAAGTAAACAGACCTAGATCCACTAACCACAGCCTAAGCTACCTAACAACCTAAAAATCCACTACAGAATGCATGTCTATCTATCCTAATGATGAACAAAAACGGAAAAAAGTACAGAAAAAATGACGAACGGATAAAAGGGGGTTGCGTTTTGCGGAACCTGGTAGGCGGAAGGGGTGGAACGGGGAAGAAGGTGGCTGCGGCGGCGTCCGGCGCGGTGGCGGGGCACGGTGTCGCGGTGGCGGTTGATGGGGGCAGTGGCGGCGAGGGTTTTGGGTTAGTGAAAGAAGAAGGGGGGTGCGGGTGGGTGGCGGAGAGAGAGGGGGCGCGGCTGGGTGGCCGGCGGTGGGGGCGATGGTCGCGGAGGCAGTGGTAGAGAGGGGAGGAGAGAGGAAGAAGGGAGGGGAGGGGGTTGCGACGGCGGCGTCCGGGGTGGCGGTGGCGTCTGGGTGGCCAGCGATGGCGGCTGATAGGGACTGGGTGGTGGTTGGAGGGAGAGGAAGCAGAGAGGGAGAAGAGGGTTGGGGGTGGGGGGGCTCGCGACTGATAGGGTTCGCGGGTTGGGGGGTTATATTTTCGAATCCACGCGGCCGCGTGGGGCACGCGGTCGCGTGGTTGGGACGAAAATGGGAGTGACGCGATCGCGTGGGGTGCTCGATCGCATGAGAGGGGGGAAAAGAAGGTTGACGCGATCGCGTATGTCGCGCGATCGCGTCGCTGGAATTTGTGCTAAATGTACGACTCCAGCGCCGTTTTAGCGCAACTCTTTGTCTCCTTTTGGGGTGATGTGCAATCCATGCGACGCGATCGCGTCGCTCACGCGGTCGCGTGGGATTGGTTTTGTGCAAGTGACGCGATCGCATAGGGCATGCGATCGCGTGGGCCAATTTGTGCGAAACGCACAAAGGCCGCACGATTCCAGCCTAACTTTCTGTTCGTTGGATCCTTACGCCGATAAATAGATCACGCGGCCGCGTGGGTCACGCGGTCGCGTGGGTGGTGTTTTCCGCGATATGGCGCGATCGCATGGGGCATGCGGTCGCGTCGTGCATCCCCTTTTTTTTTATGCATGAAAAATGTAGAATGCAATGATTAACATGAATGTTATGCATGATTCCAGGTTTAATAAATTAAAATGAAAAAGGAAAAATGAAAGCAATTAACAAGAAATAAATTGAAAAAGAAGAGACCATACCATGGTGGGTTGTCTCCCACCTAGCACTTTTAGTTAAAGTCCTTAAGTTGGACATTGGAGGGGTATCCTGTTATGGTGGCTTATGTTTAAATTCGTCCAAAAATCTCCACCAGTGCTTGGAATGCCAATAGCCTCCGGGGTCCCAAACTAAGCACGCAAAGCTTCCGAACAGCTTTAAATATATTGTTAGGCTCCCGGGATGACAAATGTCAGAATAAACTTCCGGATTCCAAGCCTTGCTTTTAAATCCGCCTCCGTCTTGATCTACGTGTCTCCATTCGGGCGGGTTAAAAAGTAGAATCTCACCTTGGTGACCAAACGTTTTCCGTGATCCATGTAATTGAGCATGATACCAATCCGTGTACTTCGAGGTGAAGCGTGGAACCTTATTGAACCTTGTACACCAGCTCTTAGTACGAGCCATTTCCCTCTTACTCTTAAAGCCGCAGAGAGCTCTAAGCTGGCCATCTGTTTCAAGCAAACCATATTCAAGAGAATAAGTAAAGTTATAAGTTAAGGATTGTACCCACTTGAAGCTTGTATTAGGTGGTAATGGCCTTGGGATAGGTGTTTTTGTTGGTTCTGCAAGTTTCGTTTCCTTGTCCTGGTCAAAGTCTTCTATGTCTTCCTCATCACTTGAGTCATAGATTGGAGGTAGAGAGAAATCTACCTCTGCATCATCTTCATATTCACTTGGGGAAGATTCTTCGATCTCAGAGAATTCACTTGCGGATGCAAGTTCATCACTAAGAGAGCTAGACTTGTGACTATCATCATCAAGGGAATTTGTTTCTTGGATTATTCCGTCTAATTCTTCATAAACGATTTGCCTTGGAGAAATATCCTCCTTAGCATCAACTGTAGCATCCTAGACAGAGTTTTCCTCAATTCTGGATTCCCATGGAGGTTCAGCATCTCCTAGATCTTCAACTAACTCTTCTTCTTGAACAAAGACAGCTTCTTCTAATTGTTCCAGTACAAATTCATGCTCTGTCTTGTCCACTGGAGTTTCTGGCACTTCCTTCATGCTCTGCTCTTCATTGGGCTGTCCACATAGAGCTGTGGTTGACCCTTGTATATTTGAGCGCCTAGAAGACCATTGAATCATTGCTTGCTCCAGTTGTTTAATGGTTGTTTGAAATTTAATTACTAATTCTCTTAGGCGATCCTCTGCTTCTTGGGTTGCTGGACTTGGACATGCTACAAATGAAAGTGGTGGTGATTGGGAGCGATTGGATTGGTATTGGGGTAAGGATGGATCATATGGTGGCGAATGGTGAAGAGAAGCTTGTGAGTGTGGTGGTTCAAGGTTATGTTGAAAGGGTGGTTTATATGTACAGGGTGGGGCTTGTTGGTAGTTACAAAGTTGTCCACCATGTCTTTCAGCTGGGTATGCATTGTGGAATGGTCTTTGTCCAAGATATCTCGGAGGGTGTTGCTGTCAAAAGGGTTGATTAGATCCTCTTGGTTCTATCCATCTTTGATTGGTCTGACCTTGATGCACATTCCTGCTGTAACTTCTATTTCCCTTAACAACATTAGAACCAAACTCAAAGCGAGAGGGGTGAGAATTCATAGCAGCAAATAAAGATAAAAAGGAAAAACAAAAATAAATAAACAAGCAAAAGAAAAAATATTTACAATAACCAATAATAAGGCACACGTTAGCAGTACCCCGGCAATGGCGCCATTTTGACGAGAGGATTTTTACCAGTAAAGAGATTCATAGAAACGGTTGCGTTGTAGATATAGTCTCTAAACTGACAAAAATCCCTTCGTACAAACATTTTGGGTGTCACAAGTAACAAACCCTTTTAGAAATTGTTAACTGAGTATTCAAACCTCGGGTCGTCTTCTCAAGGAACTGCGATGAAGTATGTTCTTATTATTGGTTATAAAGGTTGTAATCGGGGTTTAGAAGGTGAGAAGCAAGTAATTTAAATGACAGGTAAAGTAAATGGCAATAAATAAATTCTATAAAGTAGACTTTTGGTAAGGTAAAAGAAGTTGGAGGTCCAACGTGGTTATCTCTCTCAATTATAATGAAAGTTGAATCTAAACTCCACTTGGTCAACCTTTACTAAGGCAAATGAAAGTCAAGGGACTAATTAATCTAGCCTTCGAATCCTATTTATTTCCTAAGAAAAGGTTGGAATTATTTAAGTTCAGCTTAATTAGCAAGATAACGATTATCAATTATATTGAGTTTAATAACTGTTGAGTTACTAAATTCTTAACCAGAACCAAAAGGGAAAAAAGTAAAATTGATGAAGTAATAAGAATATCCTTAGATGGGAAGCAATGGTAACTTAAATCAAAGTGAATAATCATAAACTGAAAATACCTCAATTATCATTAATTCAAATAACAATCTGTGACATGGAATAATTCATAAATCAAATTATAATAATCAATTCAAATGTTGGAATAAATAAATAAAAGTAAAACTAAAATAAAAGAACATTAAACCTGGGATCCAGAGTTACTCTTAAAACAAGAAGAAATCCTAAATCCTAAAAGAGAGAGAGAGAGAGAGAATCTCCCTCTCAACTAAATCTAAATCATTGAAAGGTAAAATATGCGAGCCCTCTTTGAATGGGTGCATTCCCACACTTTATAACCTTTGGTCTATGCTGTCTGTACTTGGATCTGGGCCAAAAAGGGCTTCAGAATTCGCTGGGGGCGCATTCTGTAAATTCTGATACGTGGCCCCTGTCACGCGTCCACGTGGGTCACGCGGTCGCGTCATTTGGAGCTTTTTCTTGCCACGCGGTCGTGTCAATCATGCGACCGCGTCATGTGCGTTCTGCTTAAGGCGCGCGGTCGCGTCAGTCATGCGATCGCGTGGATACCAGTTTCCTTAAAGCTCCGTTTTGCTTTCTCCTTCCATTTTAGTACGTTTCCCTTTCCATCCTTTAAGTCATTCTGCCTTAGAAAATCTGAAACTACTCAACACACCGATCACGACATCGAATGGAAATAAAGGTAATTAAAATAATTAATTTTTAAAGCTTAGGAAACATGTTTTTCACAATATGACATAATAAGGAAGAGAGAGTAAAACCATGCAATTAATGTGAATAAGCAGGTGAAGGATTGTATAAATCACTCAAATTAAGCACAAAAGAACTCATGAAATATGGTTTTATCATGGCTTCTCTGAGTCATTTTGGGGCATCTCCAGGATATAAAAATCAATGGGAAATGTGAGCCCCTTAATGCCCATGACGTTAGGATTTTTGCCAGTAAAGAAGTTCATAAAAACAGTCGCGTTGTAGATGTAGTCTCTAAACCAACAAAAATCCCTTCGTGCAAACGTTTTGGTTTTCACAAGTAACAAACCCCTTAAAAATTGTTAACCGAGTATTCAAACCTCGGGTCGTCTTCTCAAGGAACTGCAGGGAAGTATGTTCTTATTATTGGTTATGGAGGTTGTAAAATCGGGGTTGAGAGTGAAGAGTAGATATGACAAATAATTTAAATGGAAATTAAAATAAATAAATACTGTAAAGCAATCTTTTGGCAAGGTAAGAGAAATTGGAAGTCCAGCTTAGTTATCTCTCTCAACAATAATGAAAGTTGAATCTAAATTCCACTTAGTTAACCTTTACTAAAGTAAAGGAAAGTCAAGGAACTAATTAGTTTGACCTTCGAATCCTATTTATTTCCTAAGAAAAAGTTGGGATTATTGAAGTTCAGTTCAATTAGTAAGATAACGATTATCAATTATGATGAGTTTAATAATGTTGAGTTACTGATTTCTTAACCAAGACCAAAAGGGAAAAAAAAGTAAAATTTTTGGAATAAAAACGTTCTTAGATGGAAAGCAATGGTAACACAAATTAAGGAGAAAGCAATCAATAACTGAAATACCTCAAATAATCATTAATTCAAATCATAATATGGAAAGGGTTCATAAGTCAAGTTGGCAATACGAATAAAAGCATTAAAGTAAATATTAAACCTGGATCGAGAGTCACTCTTACAAACTAAGAGAAGTCCTAAATCCTAATCCTAATCCTAAGAGAGAGAGGAGAGAACCTCTCTCAAACTAAATCTAAATCATGGAAAGTGAAAATTGGCGAGCTCTCCCTGAATGGATGCGTTCCCTCACTTTGTAACCTCTGGTCTATGCCTTCTGGACTTGGATTTGGGCCAAAAAGGGCTTCAGAATTTGCTATGAGTGTTTTCTGCAATTTCTGGTGCGTGGCCTCTGTCACGCGTCCGCGTGGGTCACGCGGTCGCGTCATTCGGAGCATTTCCTTGCCACGCGGTCGCGTCAGTCATGCGACCGCGTCATGTGTGTTCTGCTGATTCGTGCTTGGCACGCGATCGCTTCATCCATGCAATCGCGTGGATGCCAGTTTCTTTAGGAGCTCCGTTTTGTGCTTTCCTTCCATTTTTGTATGTTTCCTTTCCATCCTTTAAGTCATTCCTACCTTAGAAGATATGAAACTACTCAACACACTAATCACGGCATCGAATGGAAATAAAGGTAATTAAAATATTTAATATTAAAGCATAGGAAACATGTTTTTCACATACATCACATAATAAGGAAGGGAAAGTAAAACCATGCAATTAATATGAATAAGTGGGTGAAGGATTGAATAAATTACTTAAATTAAGCATAAAATATATCATAAAATATGGGTTTATCAGCCCACTAATACATCTTCAGCAACTCCAGCCACTGTAATAATGCTTTTATCTGCTAACACAAAACGAGCTGCCGACCTTTTTAAGGGAGGGAGCCTCAAAATATCATATATAGACAAAGGCATTATACTCACACATGCTCCTAAATCACACATGCAATCAGAAAATACTACACCACCAATAGTACAATTAACCATACATGGACCTGGGTCACTACACTTTTCAGGTAAACCTCCCATTAAAGCAGATATGGAACTACCTAAAGGAATAGTTTTTAATTCATTAATTTTGTCTTTATGTATACATAAATATTTTAGAAACTTTGCATATTTAGGTACCTGTTGAATAACATCAAAAAGAGGAACAGTTACCTCAACCTTTTTGAATATCTCTACCATTTTGGGATCAGGTTCCAGCTGCTTTCTGGGATTCCTTGCAAGTTGTGGAAATGGAATGGGAGTGGTGTCTTCTGCAGTGTCTGTGGCCTTTGGTGCTTCCTCCTGTGGTTGAACTTCTTCTTTTTCAGCCATGTCCTATATGTCCTCTTCCTCTTCAACATCTTCTATTTCCACTACCTCTTCAGCTGAGGCGTGTTCTGGTGGGCTTGGCTCCTCCTGATTCCTCTCCTGCAGTGTAGTTCCGGACCTTAGGGTGATGGCATTAATGCCACCCTTTGGATTGGGTAATGGTTGAGAGGGGATTCCACTGGAGCTCAAAGGCTGGTTATTGGAGTTATTCATTGATCCAATCTGTGAGACAAGAGCTTGCAAAGTAGAGTTCAGACCATTTAGTGTACCATAAAGGTTATTTTCCATGGTCTGTTGTCTCCGATCAATAAATTGTAGTAAGTCGTCATTAGAAGATGAAAAAGGATAAGTAATTTGAGAAGTCTGTTGTTGGGTATTCTGTGGTCCTTGGGATTGCCTCAGGTGAGGTGCTCTGTAAGGCTGGTTCTGGTTCTGCTGCCTGTTGTTGTTATTATTCCACCTCTAATTTCCCTGATTGTCTCTGCCTCCTCTGTTGTTGTTGTCCCTCCAATTCTGGTTAGAATTGTCCTGCCATCCATGGCTGTAATTGCCATCTTGATTGTACCCTTGGTTGGGGCGGTCATAGAAGTTATGAGTGGCTGCCACGGTGTTGTCTTCCTGTTGGAGCTGCGGACATTCATCAGTATAATGGCTATAATTAGCACAGACTCCGCAAACTCTCTATGGGACTAACTGTTGGCTTTGCTGTGGTGGAGAAGGTTGAGCTTGCTGAACTTGCTGTTGATTCAACTGTATCTGCTTCAGCAAGTTGGTCATTTCACAGATACTCTGAGTTAGAGCAGCAGTCTCTCTGCTAGAGGATACTTCTGCAACGGCTTTTGAATGGCCTTGTTTCTGCCTGTGATTCCGAGTAGATTCAGCTAAGCCGCTGATCAATTGCCATGCCTCATCAGTGGTCTTGTACTTTTTCATAGACCCATTGCTAGCACTTTCCAATGTGGTCTTATCTTGGGGCCTTATGCCCTGTGTGACGTAACCGAGTAACACTATCTTGTCAATCATATGGTGGGGGGCATGCTTCCAGAAGATTATTGAAGCGCTCCCAGTATTCATAGAGAGTCTCGGATTCATCCTGAATAATCATGGAAATGTCTTTCCTCAGTTTATCAGTAACTTTAGCTGGAAAGAACTTTTCCAAATTTTCTCTTCTAAGTGTATCCCAGTTGGATACAGTTGCTGCGGGTTGAGTGTAGTACCACTCTCTTGCCTTTCCCTCAAGAGAAAACAGGAAAGCTTTCAACAAAATTGAAGTTTCATCTGCACCATCACGCCTGCCAATAGAACAGACTGCTTAAAATCTCTCAGGTGCTTGATAGGCTCTTGAGCAGGTAAGCCATAAAACTTGAGCATCAAATTGAGCAGTGCAGTCTTTATTTCAAAGTCTGTAGCCACCACTGGGTGATGCGCTTGAAACGGTTGCATTGTAAAATCAGGGGCTCCAGCCTCCTGGATAGTAACTCTCCTAGGTGCTGCCATGTCACCTACACGTAAATCAACCGAATCAGTAGAACGGGGGCTGGTTTCTTTCTCAAATGACGTTTCAGATCCGCCCTCTGAGAGGACTAACCAACACCGAGCGTGCCTTATTCGTGAAATATTTCTTTCAATCTCAGGATCGAATACTGGCAAGCTTGGATCAGGAAGTGAACGCATCATCTAACGAAAGAAACAAGCAGCTCATAGTAGCAAGATAAAATAAAATGCAAATAAATAAATTTCAATCAATAACATAACACTCTATTGCAACTCCCCAGCAACGGCGCCAAAAATTGACGTGACGGAAATTGACGAGTCAAGAATTGTTATAAGATATGCGTTGCAAGTATAGTTCTTAACCAACCAGAAATCCGCTTATCAATTTAGAAGGGTGTCACAAAAATTAAAATAAAAATACTGGGAGTATGAATCCCAGGTCGTCTCCCAACGAGTTGCAGAAAGGTGTGCTATTTTATTAATCAGATGTTTTCAAAAAGGGTTTGAGTTGAATAAACAGGAATTTAAATTAGAGAAATTAAATAATTTAAATAAAAGCCTTGACTGGGAGTAGATTAGTTGGAAGCCCTATTCTTGTTAAAGTACTCTCTAGATTAATTGATAATTGAAGGTTGTTCTGTTTAGTTATCCCTTACTAGGTAAGGGAAATTCAAACAAGTTGGAATGCTACTTCTATTCACAAGTTCCAACACACTCAATTAAAAGGGATTGGTGTTAGTGACTAGAGGGCAATCCAACAATAAACCCAATTACAATTTTTTTTTTTGAGCATTCCAACTCAAGGGTTCCTTTCAATCAACTCCCCATCATGTTAGGGAACTACTCACTCATTATGAATGTAGAATTCATAACATAGGAAAGGGAATTAAGGAAAGTCATGATAAATAATAATCAAAGAAATCAATTAAAAATAAAAATAATTCTTGTATTAATAAATTCTAAAATAATCCAATAGTAAAATTGAGCAAATTAAGGACATGGAAGAGTAAGAGCCAAGTAAAGAAAACGAACTAGAATGACGAAGTCTTGCTGAGGTAATAACTCTTCTCAATATCCCAATGCAAAAGCAGTAAAATAAAAAATCCTAAGAACTATGAATGTGTAGAGAGAAAACCTAGAGGAGGAGTAAAACTAGATCTAAAAACTAATATTGTGTAGAATGAATGTTGTTGCTGGTTTCTGCATGTTTTCTGGCTCTAGTCTGCTTTTCTGGGCCGAAAACTGGGTTAAAACAGGGCCCAAAATCACCCCCAGCGAATTCTGCAGATTATGCATATCGCGCACGTCACGCGATCGCGTCATTCATGCAGCCGCGTCATTCGGCGTTTTTCCCTTCCACGCGAGCACGTCGTCCACACCTCCGCGTCACTTGTGCTATTCCAATCCGCACGGTCGTGTGAGCCATGCAACCGCGTCACTGCGATTTCCTCTCTTTCGCGCGGTCGCGCGAGCCATGCGACCGCGTCACTTCTCGCTGGTCATCTCCTCAATTTCTTGTGTTCCTTCCATTTTTGCAAGCTTCCTTTCCAATCTCCAATTCATTCATGCTCTATAAAGCCTGAAACACTTAACACACAGATCACGGCATCAAATGGAATAAAGAAGAATTAAAATACGTAATAAAAAGTCTCTAGGAATCAAGTTTTCAATCATGTAATAATTTTAGGAAGGAAATATAAATGCATGCTAATCATATGAATAAGTGGGTAAAGATCATGATAAAACCACACAATTAAACACATTATAGACCATAAAATAGTGGTTTATCAGGTCTACCAAGTAGAACGGAGGAAGCACTTCTATTCTCTGTTGGGGGCATCTCAAGGATGTAGATGTCAACCGAAAATACCAAGTCCTTGATTGCCACAAGTACATCTTTCGCTATTCCTATTACAGTGATCACACTCTTGTTTGCTAAGGTAAACTTGGCGGCTGACCTTTTTTAACGGAGCTAGTTTCAACCTTGCAAATATGGAAAGTGGCATGATACTCAAGCAAGCCCCTAGATCACACATACAATCATGAAAGACGCGTCCACCAATATGACAAGACACCAAACATGGTCCAGGGTCACTACACTTCTCTGGAATAGGCTTCATGAATGAAGAAATGGAACTACCCAATGATAATGTTTCCAACTCACCAATCCTATCTTTGTGTGTGCACAAGTCCTTTAAAAATTTTGCATACTTCAGAATTTGTTGAATAGCATCAAGAAGTGGAATGGTTACCTCAACCTTCTTGAATACTTGAAGCATATTTAAATCAAACTCCGGGGTCTTCTTGGCCTTCTTTACCATGGAAGGGAATGGGATAGGGATAGATTCATCCACTATAGCCTTCCTCTTGGGTTTTTTGAGGCTCATTTCTTCTTCCTCATGCCTTGTGTCCACTTCCTCTTCTTCATGTGGAGCTTCAACAACCACTTCTTCCTCATGAATGTCTTCCAATACCCTAGGAGGTATCTCCTCCAAAGTAGTACCTGAACGTAGAGTGATGGCGTTGAGATCGCCCTTTGGATTTGGAAGGGGTTAGGATGGAAGATTAGAAGAGCTTGAGGGTTGGTTGGAGTTGTTATTGGAGGAGGACAAGGTCAACTTTGAAATCATGTCGGTGAGATTGGCCAATTGGGCATTCATGGCATTAAATTGAGCCTTGTTGTTCTTGTCCTGTTTTTTCATAGTAGCTCTAAGCTCATCAACTTGGTTGGTGGAAGAGGAGGAGGGTTGATTGGATTGTTGTCTTTGATGTGGTGCTTGGTACTTGGTGTAATTGTTTTGGTTTTGATGGGAAGCTTGGTTGTGATAATTTTGGTTGGCTTGATGGTTGTTGTTGTTATGGTGGTATTGGGATGAAGATTGGTGGTTGTTGTTGTAGTGAGAAGAAGAATTGTTCCATCTTGGATTTTGATTGCTCCCTTGCGCATTATCCCTCCACCCTTGATTGTGATTATTACCATGAGAGTAGTTGTTTAGGCCTTGAGGGGGGTAGGATGGACGGTTGTTATAATTCACATTGGCTACTGCAAGGGCATACTCCTCTTAAATTTGGTGGCATTGATCGGTGTAATGTGTGGTGCTAGAGCACAAACCACAAATTCTAGGAGGACCTTCAAGTTGAGCAACTTGGGGTGTGGCTTGGATGGCTTGGATGAAATAGAATGCATTTTGTTCTTTATACATCTCCGTAAGGATAGTGGTCATATCCCCAAGCACCTTGGTTAAGCTTGTTTCGGAAGGGGATGCTTCCACTACACCCTTGAGGGGATTGCTCCTTACTCTTACATGTTGTGTAGCCTCGGCAACATCATTTATCAAGTTCCAAGCTTCTCCCGCCATCTTGTTTTTGGAAAGGGAACCACTACTAGCGGTGGTGAGCAATCTTCTATCTTCCGCATAAAGACCTCTGGTAAAGTAACTGATAAGCAATGAGTGTCCAATCCATGGTGTGGACAAGATTCCAATAGCCTCTTGAACCTAGTCCAATACTCATATAAGCTTTCTTGGTCCTTTTACATTATACCTGAGATTTCCTTCCAGATGTAGTCGGTTTTCTCCGGTGGAAAGAACTTGTCTAGAAACTCTCTTCTCAAGAAATTCCAATTGGTTACAATCTCATCTGGTTGCAAATAAAACCACGTTTTTGCTTGCCCCTCAAGAGAGAAGGGGAAGGCAAAAACCATAATAGCCACCTCATCGGCCCCATGCCTTCGAGCCGTGGAATAAGCAACTTGAAAATCTCTTAAATGTCAGATGGGGTCATGACCCGGAAGCCCATGATACTTGGGGAGGAGATTTATCAAGCTATTTTTCAACTCAAAGTTTGGATCAAGGTTGGGATACCTTGCTTGCCAGGGTTGGAGTATGATATCCGGAGCTCCTTGCTCATGCAAGGTGATTCGGCGTGGCTCCGCCATGTATGGTTCACCTGTGGGATGCAAAGATGTATTAGTGATGCCAACAGAAGAATAGGATGTAGCAGACTCCAAGTCACTCTCAGTACCGTCTAGTAATTCGGTATGTTCCTCAAGAGATGCCGAAGTACTAGCCGTATAGTCAAACTGCTGTCTAGCTTGCCGAGTGTGTAACAAAGTTCTTTCAATCTCAAAGTCAAGCTCGGCTAAACTAGAGTTCGGTTGAGACCGAGTCATCAAACTTGGAAGTCATAGCACATGCATAAAAGAAATCTAAACTACAACTAAGTATTGAAAGCAAGTAAACTATCTACACTATTCACATATTCACATAACCAATGTTAAGGCATACGTTTCAACCACTCCCTGGCAACGGCGCCAAAAATTTGATAGCATGGACTATCATCGGTAAAGAATTTTACAAAATATTCGCGTTGCAAGTATAGCCCTCAACCGACAAATGATCCTCGAATCAAATTTTAAGGGTTTGGTTGTCACAAAGTTCAACCCCAATAAAAATAATCGAAGTATTCAAACCTCGAGTCGTCTCACAAGGAATGGGCAAACATGTGCATCAACATTGGTTAGAATTCCGGGGTTGGAAGTCATGATTAAGAAATTAACTAATAGACTTGACAAGAAAGAAATCTTAAAATGCAAGAAACTAAATCAAGTAACTAAAGCAAGGCATGAGCAATTTAAAACTAATAAGAGAACATTCAAAATGATTCTACTCTAAAACTAACAAGTAACTATAACTAGGATTAAGGAATTGAGATTTTTGGGTTACAAATATGAATAAAAAAAAGCAACTCTTGGCTAGGCATAGGAATTGGGATCACTATCATTGTCTAATAACCAAATCTTGACAATTGTGAGGAACCAAGCCCATTATGTTTACTTCTACACTTGAAGTATGTCAAATAGCTTGATCAACATCAATCCATAAGCCCTAACCTAACTACTAATTGACTTAGTAGTAGGCTAGTGTCAATGGTTATCAACTTGACCACTAAGGGTTCTCAAATCACCAAACCAATTAGACCCAATGACTCAAGTTTACCCAATATCCTTAACCTAGGCCAAGAGTAAAGAAAACTACTCCATAATCAAAGGAAACATTTTCATCAAACACATGGTAGGCATCAATAAAAGACATACTCAAATTGCAATTAAATTGGAAATTATAAGGACCCTCTAACAATTATCCATAAAGAACAACTCAATTAACACTAACAAGCATAGAAAATGTCAATGTACTCATAAAATTCAAGATCTACAATATTCATAACATGAGTGGAAATTGGAAAATAACAAGATAACATAACTCAACACAAGATCTAAGCAAAATTATACTAGGAATTCAAATTAAGTAATCATAACTAGCAATTAACAAAATCCAATTCAGAAATTGAACAATGGGAGATCAAAATCAAACTAGATCTAGAGAGGAATAAGGGTTTCTCTCTCTAGAAGAACAAGAACCAAAAACTAGCAAAATTTGTGTCTAAGTGTGTAATGGATGATCCCCCCTTTCCCCATTGAGTTCCTGGATCTTTTTCATGTAGAATCAACTTGAATTTGGGCCTGCTGAGCCTCAGAAATCACCAGGCACGATTTCTTTAATGAGGTCATGTGTAACACCCTCATTAGCCTAAGCCTTACCTCGCATCGTAAAGCAAAGGTTAATCATAGGTTACGACAGTTCTAAGCTCATACGTATAATATATAGAAGGAATATAGTAATCTAGAAGCCCGATGAAAGATATAGCCCAAAAACAGAATTTGAAAAGCGCAAAGCGTACCAGCAAAGCTACTATCTTAAGCCACAAGAAACAGAAGTGATATAAACAAGATAATAGTATCATGGTATAATATTATAAGAAACTAGCCTCGACTCGCAGAGTTTAAGCTGGCTAGCCATATACAGACCATATAGAAACCTGACAGTTTAAAAACAGCTTATACAAGTTTTGTTCTCTCAAATACATGCCTCTAGGCAAAATGAAATACAAAAGAGAGATGTAGAAACAAGATAAACCAAAAAGACTCCAAAAGAATCCAAGATCCTCCGCTCCTGTCACCATCCAAAGCAACTCACCGAGGTGGATCGCGACCTGCATCTGAAAAACACAACAAAGATATGGTATGAGAACCAGAGGTTCTCAGTATGGCAACAGTGCCCAGTGATGTAGGATATAAGACCCCGGGACGCCAAAAGGCAATCCTAAGCTCCATATCCATCACAAGATTCAAGCTTAAAGCATTCTAAAACAAAACAAGCATAATATAAACCTTATCATAATTAAACTGGGTAATCTATCTTAAGGTATTTCTACTTTAACCAAACACCGCTGTCCCACAGCCTTCACCAACCTATCCTCCATGTGATCCCATCGCCACCGCCTTCCGAACCTGCTCAATCCCAGTAGAAAGCACAATTAATAAATAATGCAAGTAAAACACAAGTAGAAGCATATGAGACAAATAATTCAGATAGCAGGTAAGGATGTTATCTAATTAGGCAAGCCATTATAAGTAAACAAAGCATTCAAATAGATAGAAAATGCATATGATGAATGTCTGCCCTACTGGCTGTGATATCACATTGTCGGTTCAACTGCCAACCCGACACATCTCCATGGAGACGTCGCCCTTCGGATTTCTCATATGGGAACCCCCGAGATATAGTGCCCGAATCACTGTCCAGGTACCGACGCCTGCTTGCCTATGGTCCGAAGGGATGCGAGCGAGATACCCTTGCCACAGACCTCACATCTCAACGCAAGCGGGATGAACCACCGCCCTTCCACCGCCACCGCTACCTCGATAGGCGGGATCCAACCCCGTCCCTGCCGGGTGCATAGCGTCTCATATTCTTAGTAAAAATAATATTTCAGTGGTTTCCAGAAAACATTTTCAGTATACATGGATCCATCGTCTCAATCCGAGTCCTCGACTCGTCTCAACCACTGTCCATTCATAACTCAGTTTCCAATGTCAAAAGTTCATCATTCCTTATCTTATATATCATTCATCCTCCACCCAACGTCAAATCATTCTCAGCATGCCAGAAACCTAGGCCTCCATTTTCTAATTTATCATAAAACCGTGTTCTAGAAACCTTAAGTTACATCCCATGTTCCAATACTCAAAACTAGGCCCAAAAGTCTTAAAATGGTATTTTAGAAGCTTACAACCTTGTTGGGAAGGTAGAATAGTTGAAAACAAATAAAATTTTGAGAAATAGGACGTGTGCAGCCGCACAGGGGTGTGTGTGTGCGCATGCCCAGGAGATTTTAAGACGTGTGTGTACGCACAGGGCTGTGCGTACACACAGGTGACAAAATTTTTAGAATCTGTTCACTCGCACAACCTGTACCAGCGCCCCCAACGGACTGACCTTCTCGACGTGTGCGTCCGCACAAGTTGAAATTCTTCCTTAGATATGCGCGCGCACAAGCTGTGCTAGCGCTGCAAACAGAACGCATTTCCCTGCCTGTGTGTGCGCACAGGTGTGTGCGTCCACACAGGTCAAAATATTTGCAGGGTGTGCTCCGGACGAGTGTGTGCGTCCGCACATATCAGAAATCATGAAATTCTGCAACTTTGCAGAATTTCAGATTTTTAACACCAACTTTGAATGATCATAACTTCCTCTACAAAATTCTAATTTTCACAAACTTCATATTGATTTAAAAGGTTTTCAAAGATCTTTAATTCTAAACAAAATTCAGTCAGTTTCGAAAACCAAGGCAAAAGTTATGATCGGACAAAGTTCATCAAAATCCAACTTTTATCTAATAACCCAATTTGCCAATTTTTCCAACTTTCACATCTCAAATCAACCAAAACACTACCAAGCCAATTAAAGTCCCTCCAAGATCCATTTTTCACCAATAACTACCCTCTTGGGTCACAAACCACAATTTATACCAATCTCTCGTCATACTTCATTATTTTCAACATCAATATCATCATATTACAATTATCAATAACTTTCCACCAGCACACTCACCATTCATCATTAGATCAACGTCAATTTTCTATCATCAAACTCATTCATGCTTCTAAGCCATAAACAACAATAGTCATTCACCCCAATTTATCATACATCATAATCTCAATATCATTATTTCTCAATCATAACCATATTAATTCAACATAGAATATCAACCAAACATCATCAACAACCACATAAATTTAACTCTATCCCATGGGTCACTAGCCTAAGTGTCCATGAATATTATATACTACATAGAGAAAACCGAAATCATACCTTGGCCGATTTCCAATATGTACCAAAATTCCAACTTAGCACAAAGAAGCTTCCAACCATAATCCAAGCTTTCAATCAACTCCACAAGCATCAATAATCACCAACAAGCGCCAATATTCATGCTAATATCACATATAATTTATAATAATTCAACCTAGGGTTTCATATATACATAAAACCACAAGAGATCAAGTAGGCTCACCTTACTCCATGATGATTGGGATAAAACCCAATAATGATCAAATGCTAGAGTGTACCTAAATGATCAAAATCACAAGAACCATTCATTCACCATAGCCAAAAACCGAATCTGTAATGAAAGGAAGAACTGGGCAGGTAACTGGAAATCTCATACCACTTTGTTTGAATGAAATCAAAGAGCTCGACGAGAGTTTTGCGTGGCAACCGACGGCACACGAATCGGAGCTCCGTAGCTCAAGTTATGGGAGAAAGAAGATGAATGTGAATAGTGCTTCTTGTAACCCTCACCTCTCTTCTCTCACTCAACGTTGCTGCTACTGGTTCGATGTTTAAGTGGCTGAAATGGTCACTTAAAGGGACTTATATAGTGTTGGGCTTGGGCCCAACTTGGGCTCATTCCAACCCGTTAGCGTTTTTAGCCCGTTTGTCCCAACATCGGGCCAAACCGTTAAAATTAACGCCCGGTTTTCGACATCTAATATTTTTCTAAGGTTTTTGATTGTTTAAAATCTTTTCTCGTACAGTACCGGGCAGACTTGAACCGGTCTAACCGGTTCAACTGCCGGTTTGCGGTTTTTCATAATTTTTTACAAAAAGCACATTTTCTGACTCAGAAAAATCTACTGAGTCCAAAAATCACCTTTAAATCCCCTAATTCTCACTCTAATTATTCATAATCTAATTTGGGAAAGTAAATTATCTAATTAGGTGGTTAATTAAGCGTGGTTCTTACATCATGTGCTGCTTGTCACGCGTACGCATCATGTACGCGTGCGCGTCACCTGAATTTCGCGATCCACGCGTACGCACCAAGCACGCATGCGCGTCGATGGAGATTTCACCAATTCATGTGGATGCGCCATTCTTCGCGTGCCATATCCAGCTTCATGCACCCACGCGTGTGCGTGAGGTGCGTGTGCGCGTCGCAGCTGATTTTCCAAAAACCAATTCTTCATGTTCCTTCCACTTGTGCATGCTTTCTTTCTCTCTTCTAGGCCATTCTTACCCTATAAACTCTGAAATTAATCAACAAACATATCACGGCATCGAATGGTAATAAAAGAGGATCAAAATATGGCAATTTTAAGGCAAAAGAAGCATGTTTTCCATCATGAAGCAATATTAGGAAGAGAACACAAAGCCGTGCAATTTATGTGAATAAGTGTGAAGGATATTGACAAAACCCCCCAAATTCTACACAATATAAACCACAAAATTGTGGTTTATCAGTGTTTGAATAAGAATAACTCCATTTATGAATAAAAGCCTTATTTCATTTGTCATAAAAAATGGGCCAATCTAATATGTAGCTTAGTATGCAATATAGCTTAAGAACAAGTTGTACACCCATTTAATGATGCCACTCTGGTTCAATAAGTTCAAATCTGAATGTGTGTTTTAATGCACATTCTGTTTGGAAATTAGTATCTTGTTATTTTGAATATGCTTTTGCCAGTAAATTAAAGACTCCAGAGCTTCACTCTTATCATCTACACATTAGTACATTTTTTTTTCTGCAATGTAATGTTATTATTACATTTATACTCTAGAGTAATAGTTATGTAAAATAATACCATATGGAATTATGTTTGGAATTATTGACATTAATAATTTTTATATAGATAAAGTTATGTCTTATATTAAGGAATTGTGTTATAAAAGATTTAGTTTTTAAATTTTGATATTAAAAAATAAATTTTTAATTTGAGAATATGTAAATAAAATGAGATTAATGAATGATTTAAAATTAAAAATAAATAAATAATTACAGGATTTGTGGAGGTTTGAAAATCTCACAAAATAGTTAATTTTTATTAAATTAAAAAAATCAATTTGTGGGGGTTTAAATTGGAACAAGAGTGATTTAAAACTCCCACAAAAGTGTAATATAAAACCCCCTACTAAACACACACAAACCCCCCCCCCACTAAATAGATTGTGTAGGTTTTTAAAAACCCCCCACAAAAGACCTCGTGGCACCTCAAATTTTGGGGGTTTTAGAAACCCCCCACAAACCATTTGATGGGTGTTATAAACCTCTACAAATAGAAAAAAAAATCTCCACAAATAAACAAAATCTTGTAGTGAGATATATGCTAATATATATAAAGACATGAATATTAAAGTGATTCACTCTGAAAATTTCCAATGGTTATAATTAATGCATATTTGTCAATATAGTATTCTCAATATGAACATGGTAATAGAATATTTTTTACCAACGATTATCATGGTAATTAATAATGTATTTATATACTTTGATCCCATATATCTAATACCCTAAAGTGCAAGTTGAATGGATATTAGATATTATTTTAAAACTTGTAGAATTAATATTTAGTCAATAAAAAATCTGTTAACTCTCGACAAAGAGTTTAAACTCTATTATTATAATGATTGGAATAAATAAAACATTGGCCAAAAAATTAAAGGAATGAAAAAATAAATTTCTTAGGTCATTCACAATTCATTATAACAATGGTAACAATTTAGATTTTGGCAATTAAAGTATACTCTAAAGATAACCAATAGCTAAAAAATAGAAAAAAATTATACTTTGTTCTTTTCAGGTTCTTAGTAAAAATATATTATTTTATACTATCGGGTAATTGAGGAGTCTTACTAGATGCCAACCATAATTAGTAAATTTAGTATGCTTAATTTACTACCTTTTTAATATTGAACCTATGAGGTCATACACTAACGAGTGTTATAATTTTTGCTAAAGAATTATTTAGTTATTATTTTGATTTGATCAAATACATAGTTATATTAATTCAAATAGAATATTATTATATTCTATGCTAGCACTAAGAATATAAGAATAACATGATTTTTAAAAATATCAAATGAGAATTGAGAATAATTAGTTATTCTATTTCTAAATTTGAATTTTAAATTTAGATGAGATCCTAACTGATTTTATTTCAAATTGTATTGTGACATGATTCATAAAATTTGAAAGATGCAAGATTAAAATAACAATATATGATTTAAATTTAAAATGAGATTTAAAGTTGAATTAAGATTCAAATTTAAAATCAGTAACAAATGTCATACTATATATATGTATGACAAGAATAAAGAAAACGCAATAATTTTATTCTTTTATATATCTCTACACACAATAATATGCGAGTCTAATTCTGGAAGAATTTTATGGTATGTAAGGAGTTGTAAGAAGTTTTTCAATTTAGATAAGATGTCAATTGGTCAAAGAATTGACAGCAAATATTGATTTTGATACGGATATGCATAGAGCTTTCATATCATCACAGAAGAAAATTATTTTTACTAGCTTACTCAAGTATTTATATCTAATCTATATTAGTAAAATAAAATTTTAAATACAAAATAAATCTTTAAAATTATTTTATTACTTTCGCTACGTATTTTGAACACATAATAATCTTTCACTTTCTCCTATACAGATTACAATCACACATCAAATATATCAAAATTTTATTGGTTATGCGACTTGGACATTAAATCACTTGCTATCGAGGGTTTTTGTTGTTATGTCACCATGGCTGTGTTTGATTCTAAGAATAGAATAAAATAAAATATTTAAAATAATATTTAAAAAAATATTTGAGAATTAGTAAAATTTATTATTTTTGACTAATAATTAATTAATAATATTTAAAAATATGGACTAAAGTATATTGTTAAATTGTCATACTAAAAGAATTAGACTGATAGTTAAAAGTGTTAACCAAAAATAATAAATTTTGTTGGTTTTTGAATTTATCTAGTATTTTTATATTTTATTTGATGATAAATTAAATATAAAAAAATAAATTATAAAAATTTAATTAATTTTTTTATATAAAAAATTTAAAAATATATATATAACGATAAATCTTGGGCATTTCTTCTAATTAATGCAAATTTTTCCTTTCCAAAAAAAAAAAAAATAGCTATCACATTACAACGCGCTATTTTGACATCATCGTCACATCACTCAACACAAGTCAAGAAGCTTCATGTATGGATTCATAGACCAAATTTCCTACCCACTAATAGTAGTATCCGATAAATCTGCAATAGCATGCTAAGTTTAATTTCAAATATTGACTTTGACGGTTTGACCTCATCAAACCATAGAGAAAATATGACCAAATTTGATACTAAATAAATCAATTTCTTCCTCATTATATTTGTTTACAGTTCATTATTTTTTCTTTTCTCTTCCTACTTTATTAAAATTTTAAAATTAAATTGAGATTATTCTATAAAATAAAAAAAATCAATCTATAAAAAATTGACTCAATTTAGTCATTGTAAAAATTTTATTCCATGACTTTTCAAGTATTACGATTTAGTCTTTTAAATTTAAAAAAGTGCATCAATTAGTCTCTCACTTGTATATCATTCGTCACCAAAGCTCAACATCGTTAGTGACGTGGCTCAAGCTTTGTCACGCTGGATATATTAAAACAACGTCGTCGTATATGTTTTGGAACTAAAAAGTACTAAATGATGTCGTTCGAGGGTTTGCACAATACTAAAAAGAGGGGTGTAACATTTTAGTATTGTTCAAACCTTCAAATGACGTCGTTTTAATATGTCCAACGTGGCAAGGCTTGAGCCACGTTACTAACGGCGTGAGCTCCGATGACGAAAAATACATGAGAAACCACATTGGTACACTTTTTAATTTAGAGGACCAAATCGTAGTAATTGAAAAGTCGGTAATCAAATCAGTGCAACTCGCCAATCTCAGATACCAAAATGGGGCTTAACTCTAAATTTTTTAACGATTCTCAATAATTAATTTCATAGAAGACAAGCACATACAAGTTATTCCCAGTGACAGATCCAAAAAATTTTGTCAGTGGGGCAAAATATATAATATAATAATAATTTTTATAATTGTACTATGGTATTATAAATACGATTACTCCTCAAATTATTTAACTAACAAATTAAATCAATAAAATAATAAGTTAAAATAATAACAAATAATTTAGAATTTCATTCTTTTGGGTTTCATGTTTTGAAAAGATTGAATAATCTTTTTATTGTCAACACATCAAATGTCTTTCTTTCTATATGTGTCACTAATCAATCATTTAAAAATTCATATCCCATACGATTACGAAGCCGGCTCTTTATGATGTTTATAGCAATGAAAATTCTTTCAACTAATGCAGTTGTGGTGCACGAATCTCTACACTTTTTGTACAGCTATACCAGCAAGTTCACTGGGTCATCCAAGTAATACATGAGCGAGTCAGAGTCGATCCACGAGGTTTGTGGTTTGAAGCAAGCTATGATTATCTTGCAGGTCTTAGTCAGGCAGATCAGAAAATTATTGGTTTGAATTTGGTTAAACCATAAAAGGAATAAATCAAAAGGGGTAGAAAATACTGTGAATGAAATTATACTCAGGGATAGGAATAGAGTTGAGGATTGGAGTTGCTTTGTCTTTCTGAATTAAATCTGGTAGTACTACTCTCTTTGCTTGTGAGTGATTTCTTCAATGGCAGGCTGTATGTGATTGACACTGGTTTGAGCAGCTGCCAATACTCCTCCAGATCTGAACCCCAGGTTTAGTGTGGATCCATTCTGATTGAGGGTGAAGCTCGTACTAGTTCTAGCCTCTACCACAGAGACTCTAATCTCCCCGGAAATCGGCTGAACTGATGTCTCGAGAAGTCCCCAACGAAGTAGTAGATTAGTCATCTGAGAGATGTATATTCAAGCTGGCAGTTCATGATTGTCCGATGAAAGACGCACTCTGAACCCATGTAAAATGTGATAACCTTATGCCAGTTCAACGCATTCATAGTGATGAAGAACGAATACACATCTTAGAATTAATCAAACACGGATCGAAGGGAAACAGTAATACTTTTATTAATTCATGGGACTAAGTAAGGCTCCTCTCCTCAACCTAGGAGGTTTAGAAACACATACTGAAAGTAAAAATACAATGGAATAAACATAATAATGCTGAATGGTGGTGAAAGTGTACGAATAACATGAATCTAATCCCTTAAATACTAAACAAATGACTAGTAAGGGTAAAACAGTCTTTTTAGTGCTAAAATCCACTTCTGAGTCCGACTTGGTGAGTGTTTGGGATGAGCATTAATGAGGTCCACGTGCTATAAGATTCCTTGGGTGTGGAATGCCAGCTAGGGGGTCTTCTCTGAGCCTTTGGACGCTAGGCTCTGCTCTTTGGGCGCTGGACGCCTGGAAGGGGGTAGGAAGCTGGCGTTGAACGCCAGTTTTGGGCCTTTTAATCCGAAGCAAAGCATGGACTATTATATATTGCTGGAAAGATCTAGAAGTCAGCCTTCAATAGCCGTTAAGAACGCTCTATTTGGACTTCTGTAGCTCCAGAAAAGCTCTTCTGAATGTAGGCAGGTCAGATCTGGACAGCATCTGCAGTGCTTTCTCTGTCTCTGAATCAGACTTCTGCTCCAACTCCTCAATTTCAGCCAGAAAATACCTGAAATTGTCCAAAAACACAAAAACTCATAGTAGAATCCAAAAATATGAATTTAACACTAAAACCTATAAAAACTTAATAAAAACTAAATAAAACACACTAAAAACTATATGAAAGTAATGTCAAAAAGCATATAAAATATCCGCTCATCACAACACCAAACTCAAACTGTTGCTTGTCTCCAAGCAACTAAAAACAAAGTAGGATAAAAAAAATTAAGATACAATAAATTTCTAAGTTTCAAATGAAGCTTAGTTAAAATCAGATGAGCGGGACTTAGTAGCTTTTTGCTTCTGAATAGTTTTGGCATCTCACTATCCATTGAAACTCAGAGATATTGGCATCCTTAAGAACTTAGAATCCAGATGATATTATTGACTTTCCTAGTTAAGCTTATTTTGATTCTTGAACACAGCTTTCTGAGTCTTGGCCGTGACCCTAAGCACCTTTGTTTTCCAGTATTACCACCGGATACAATAATGCCACAGACACTTTAACTAGGTGAACCTTTTCAGATTGTGACTCAGCTTTGCTAAAGTCCCCAGATAGAGGTGTCCAGAGTTCTTAAGCACACTCTTTTTACTTTAAACTATGACTTTAATTGCTCAGTCTCAAGCTCTTCACTTGACACCTTCACGCCACAAGCACATGGTTAGGGACAACATGGTTTAGCCACTTAGGCCAGGATTTTGTTCATTTGGGCCCTCCTATCCATTAATGCTCAAAGCCTTGGGTCCTTTTACCCTTGCCTTTTGGTTTAAAGGGTTACTGGCATTTCCAATCTGCCCTCCTTTTCCTGCATTTTTGGGTAGTAATGGATTTTTCTGCTTCTTTTTTTTCGCATGCATAATAATTTTTTTTCTTTTGCAACATGCTTTTTCTTTTGCTTTTTGCTGCTTTTTTTTGCTTCAAGAATCAATTTTTTTAGATTTTTTAGATTATCAATAATATTTTTATTTTTTCCTTATTCTTTCAAGAGCCAACATTCATAAATTTTAACCTCAAATATGCACTGTTTATTTTATACATTCAGAAAACAAAAGCAAATGACACCACATCAAACTAATTAAACATTTTATTTTAAACTTGAAATTCATGCATCTCTCAGTTCTTTACAAAAAATTTTATTTAAGCAAGGTGAGAGATATATGGAATATTTTACAACTTAGAGACATAAAATGCAAATGATCATGTAACTAGAATAAGAGAATAAATAAACAGACAGACAGAAAATAGAAAAATAACAGAAAAAGAGTAAAAGATAATGAATCCACCTGAATGATGTGGCCAGTGCTCCTCCTTGAGGATCCCATGTAGTGCTTGATCTCTTCAATGTCACTCCTTTGTCTTTGTTGAGGTGGATGCACAAGTTCATGTGCATGCTCTCTAGTTTGCTCCATCCTCTTCTTCTATACTTAAGAGTGGTAGAAGTCACAAAGCAGAGCTTTTGCAACACCAAACTTAAGAGTTTTGCTCGTCCTCGAGCAAATATGATCAATGAGGAAGAAGAAGGTGGGGTAGGTAGAGCTTCTGTGGAACCTCTTGGTCCTGAGAGGCTAGGGAATTCCATATTCCCTGCTTTTCTACACTAGCATTTGAACGCCCAGGGATTGCTCCCTGGCTGGCGTGCAACGCCGGTAATGCTCCCATCTTGGGGCGTTGAACACCCAGTAGGGATACCCTAGCTTGCATTCAACTTTAACACTCTTTCTAGAGTGTTCTGTTTTCACTGCTGTGAATTCTGTCTCATGACTGATGCATATGATCATGACTCTAACAACTGAAAGAAAAACAAAATGAAATAAAATAAACATGGTTAAGTAAGGTTGGGTTGCCTCCCAACAAGCACTTTTATAATGTCATTAGCTTGACAACCAACTCCTTTCAAGGAGGAAGATAGTTATAGGGGAATAAATCCTCACTCATTACTGGGAGCTTCCTTCCTGTGCTCTCATGGAATAGCGTAATACGCTCAAAAAACAGGATTTTGTTCACTGCTTAAGGCAGGGTTGGGCTTACAGCAGTATGCTGGTGTCCCTTTTTGTCACTTTCCTCTTCCATGGTGAAAAGCCCTCTGTAGGGATATTCTTATTTTTCCAACCCCTAGGTATCTTCCTTTTGGGGCTTTCCTCCTTTGTGGACAGTGTACATCCAACATCAAACTTATGTTTGGTCTTAGGAGGGATTGAGTTAGTTCTATCCAAGGGAGGAGGCTTGGATGCTGAATCCTTTATGGAAGTGCCTCCCTTGTTAGGGGGTAATGGAGGGTCAAGGACCTTGAATACCATCCAGTCCTTATGAAAGGTAATCCTTGTTCCCTTTTGGATTCCCAGCTTCTCCATTACTATACTTAACCCTAGGTCATATAGAGCCTTCTCAAAGGTCATGGTGCCTATGGTGCAAGGAATCGAAAAGCGTCTAGGGTCTGGAAGCTTCTGAGGTAGCTCTTGCTGAACCAAAGCATTGAGGTCTTTGGAAAGCAATGGAGGTTCTTCCTCCAAAGGCTTTGTACCAAATAGTTTGGCATTCAGCTTTATGAGAGCTCCTAGGTGCTGAGCAACTTGCTCTATCCTAGTGTCTTCATCCTCACTTGAGGATGAGTAGTCATCAAAACTCATACACTACAGAAGTGCATTCAAAGGAACCTCAATGGTCATTATGGTTTCTTTTGGTTGTTTGATAGAGGGTTCTTGAGTGGGCTTGAAGCTCTGAAGGGGTGTGCTCTCACTAGCGTTCAACGCCAGCTCCGTCAGCTTATTGGGCATTGAACGCCCTTGCTGTCCACCCTGACTGGAGTTCAACGCCAGTCCCTCTAGCATTCTGGGCGTTGGACGCCTAGCAGGGGTGTCCTTACTGGCATTTAACGCCAGTCCTCACTGTGTTCAATGCCTTTCCACTCTCTCTAGACTCAGCCCTTGCCTCAGTGGAAGGTATCAGATTTAAACTTAAGCCAAGATCATACAGGACTTTGTCAAAAATGATCTTTCCTGTAATCCATAGGATCTGAAAGCTCCATGGATCTGGCATTTTTCTTGGCAGCTCGGGCTGAATTAGGATACTGTACTTCTTAGTAAGTATCTCTATTTCATCTCTCCTTAGGTCCTTCTTTTCAAATACCTCTGTAAAAGAGATATTAACTTACAGTTCCTTAAGGCCTGCTAAAGAATGAGCTAACTGCTCATCTGCCAGTTCTTTCTACATGCCAAGGAAATGTGGCTCTTGAGGTTCTTTCATCTCTGCAAGTGGGAGCTTTGTGATTATCACAGACTCCTCTTGTACGCCTAGATAGGAATCAAGTTGAGGTTCCTTCTCTTCTGTAAGGGCGTGCTCAATGGCAGTCTCAAGATCCCCTTGGTCCTTGCTTGCCTTAAGTCCCTCAGTAGCATGCTCGTCATGTTTGGCCTCCCTGGTGAAGACTACTGTCTCACCTTCTTTTAAGGTTTTCATGTCTAAGACTTCTGTCCTAGTTGGGGTCTCCTCACAGGAGTATAAGTGTTGGTTATTGGCAGCTATCTCAATGAGCTCATCTGCCTCTTCATGTGTCTCTATAAAGAGCAGAGGACCATTTGTAAAATGATCTACTGTCTTCTTGGCTATCTCAGAGATTTCTTCATAGAAGATCATTGTCTTGCCCCATCCTGAGAATATATGGGGACGACAATTCGTGAACATCAGCTTGTACTTCTCCCAAGCATCATGGAGAGACTCACTCTCCTTCTGCTTGAAGGTCTGAACATCTGTCACTAGCTTTGCTAGTCTCTGTGAGGGAGAGAACTTGTTCAGGAAATTGTTAACAACCTCATCCCAGGTGTTCACATTTCCTCTGAGTTCCATATGCCACCATTCATTTGCTTGAGCATTCAGAGCAAATGGGAAGAGTTTTAGTCTGGGGGCTTCAGAGTTCACTCCATTGACCTCTACAGTATCACAAAACTGCAGGAAGTCGGAGATGAACTTACTTAGGTCTTTCTGTGGGTGTCCATGAAACTGGCACTTTTGCCGTAATAGTATGATCTGGTCTATATTGACCTTAAAGTCATCTGGTTCAATAGGAATATTAAATAAATAAGAACCTTGAGGTCTCCTAATTTGAATATTCCCTTTTGGATCCATAGTGACTTCAGTATTCCTGCATACATAAACAGGAAAAAGAAAATAAGAGGGAAGAAAAATGGGAGCTCTATGTCAAAGAATAGCGGACTCCCTGTGAGATGTAATCAAGAAAGGAGAGAAGAATAAAGATAGAAGAAGGAGAAGAAGAAAGAAGAGACTAATTCGAATAATTAGAAGTAAAGAAAAGAAGAATTTCAAATAGAAAAGATAAATAAGAATTAAAATATTTTTATTTTTTATTTTATTATTAATTAATTTTCGAAAATTAAGGTTAATAATTTAAAAAGAATTGAAAATTAGTTATTGATTTTCGAAAATAGAAGAGAGAGAAGGAGAAATAGTTTTCGAAAATTGAGAGAGAGAAGAGTTAGTTAGGAAGTTTGTTTGAAAAAGAGGAGAGAGAAGATAAATAATTAATTAAGAAAAGAAAATTGAGAGAGAGAAGAGTTAGTTAGGAAGTTTGTTTGAAAAAGAGGAGAGAGAAGATAAATAATTAATTAAGAAAAAATTTGAAAATAAAATAAGATAAGATAAGAAAAGATTTTAAAATTGAAATTTGAAATTAGAAAAAGATAAGATAAGAAATTAAAAAGATTTGAAAAAGATTTAATTTTAAAATTTAAAAAGAAAAGACAAGAAAGAAAAGATAAGATAAGTTAGGTAAGATAAGATAAGATAAGATAAGGAGGTTAAGAGAAGATAAGTTTTAAAATTAAAAAGATTTGAATTTTGAATTCTAAATTTGAAAATTAAATTTTGAAATTTGAATTTTGAAATTCTAAATTTTGAATTTTTGAAATTGAAACAAGATAAGATAAAGATTTGAAAAAGATTTGAATTTGAAAAGGTCTAATTTTTTAAAATTGAAATTTAAATTTTAAATTTTGGATTTTGAAATTAAATTTTAAAATTTAAAATTTTAGATTTTTAAATTTTGTATGTTGAAATTTTAAATTTGAAATAAGATAAGATAAGATTTTAAAAAAGATATGATTTTTTATTTTGAAAAGATTTGATTTTTTTGAATTTTAAAATTAAGATAAGATAAGATAAAAAATTTTAAAATTAAATTTTGAATTTTTAACTTAAAATTTCAAAAATTACTTAAAATAAAAATAAAAAAGATATTTTTTTATTTTTTAATTTAATGATGAAAGAGAAAAACAAGTAAAAGACACAAGATGTAAAATTTTTAGATCTAGCACCCTTTAATTTCGAAAATTTTTGGAGGGAAACACAAAGGGATACGAAACTTAAAAATATTAAGATCAAAACACAAAAGAGACTCAAGAACACTTTGAAGACTCACAAGAACACAAAGAACAAAATTCAAAGACTCAAAGAACACAAGAACATAAAAAGAACACCAAACTTAAAATTTTTAGAAAACTAACAAGAAAATTTTTGAAAAACAAAAAGAAAAAACACAAGAAAACACCAAACTTAAAGATTTGAAACAAGATTTAACCAAAGAAAATATTTTTGAAAATTTTTACAAAGAAAGACTCCAAGAACATGAAAAATTCAACAAGAACAAGAACATAAGACTCAAACTAAGAACAAAAATTAAAAAAAAATTAAAAATTATTTTTTAAAAGCTTTTAATGTTTTCGAAAATTTGAAGAAGAAGAAAATAAAAATAAAGGACTCTAATCAAAGTTATACTCTTGCAAAAATCAAAGACTCAACAAGAACATAAATTGAACAAAGAAAAGAAAAAAAATATTTTTGAAAAGGTTTTTAATTTTTCGAAAAAAAATAAGAAGAAGAAAATAAAAATAGAGGACTCAAAACTCAATTAAAAATGATCAAGAAATAAGGTACCTGGTCTAGGGAGCAAGACAATCTGGCAGTTTGTCCAAACTCAACAATCCCCGACAACGGCGCCAAAAACTTAGTGCACGAATCCCCACACTTTTCGTACAGCTATACCAGCAAGTGCACTGGGTTGTCCAAGTAATACCTGAGCGAGTCAGGGTCGATCCCACAAGGATTATGGTTTGAAGGAAGCTATGATTATCTTGCAGGTCTTAGTCAGGCGGATCCGAAGTTGTTGGTTTGAATTTGGTTAAACCATAAAAGGAATAAAGCAAAAGGGCTAGAAAATACTTTGTGAATGAAATTATACTCAGGGATAGGAATAGAGTTGAGGATTGGAGTTGCTTTGTCTTTCTGAATTAAATCCGGTAGTACTGGTCTCTTTGTTTGTGAGTGATTTCTTCAACGGCAGGCTGTAGTGATTGACACTAGTTTGAGAAGCTGCCAATACTCCTCCAGATCTGAACCCCAGGTTTAGTGTGGATCCATTCTAATTGAGGGTGAAGCTCGTACTGGTTCTAGCCTCTACCACAGAGACCCTAATCTCCCCGAAAATTGGCTGAACTGATATCTCGAGAAGTCCCCAATGAAGTCGTGGATTAGCCGTCTGAGAGACGTATATTCAAGCTGGCGGTTCATCATTGTTCGATGAAAGACGCACTTTGAACCCATGTAGAATGTGATAACCTTATGCCAGTTCAACGCATTCATAGTGATGAAGAACGAATACACATCATAGAATTAATCAAACACGGATCGAAGAAAAACAGTAATACTTTTATTAATTTATGGGACTCAGCAGGGCTCCTCCCCTCAACCTAAGAGGTTTAGAAACTCATACTGAAAGTAAAAATACAATGTAATAAACGAAATAATGCTGAATTGTGGTGAAAGTGTACCAATAACATGAATCTAATCCCTTAAATACTAAACACATGACTAGTAAGGGTAAAAGAGTCTTTTTAGTGCTAAAATCCACTTCTGAGGTCCACTTGGTGAGTTTTGGGCTGAGGTTTAATGAGGTCCACGTGCTATGAGGTTCCTTGGGCGTGGAATGTCAGCTAGGGGGTCCTCTTTGGGCCTTCGGACGCTGGGCTTTACTCTTTGGGCGCTGGATGCCTGGAAGGGGGCAGGAAGCTGGCGTTGGATGCCGGTTTTGGGCCTTCTAGTCCAAAGAAAAGCATAGACTATTATATATTGTTGGAAAGCTCTGGAAGTCAGCTTTCCATAGTCGTTAAGAACGCTCCATTTGAACTTCCATAGCTCCAGAAAATGCTCTTTCGAATGCAGGCAGTTAGATCTAGATAGCATTTGCACTGCTTTCTCTGTCTCTGAATCAGACTTCTGCTCCAGCTCCTCAATTTCAGCCAAAAAATACCTGAAATTGTCCAAAAATACAAAAACTCATTGTAGAATCCAAAAATATGAATTTAAAACTAAAACCTATAAAAACTTAATAAAAACTAAATAAAACACACTAAAAACTATATGAAAATGATGTCAAAAAGCATATAAGATATCCGCTCATCAAGTTGCTATGGGCAAAACTAAAGCTAACTTTAAAGAAGAAACATTAATGGATAAATAATATTTTTTCAAGTCTCAACCAATTTCTGAGAAAGAGCACCAATCCTATTTAAGTTTGAGAATTGATAATCAGAACGCACATCTAATATGAAGTTCTCAAGTTGACTATCAAGTGCCAAAAGTTGAGTGGAAAAAATTCTAATGGATAGATTGAGCTAACTGTACTGGATCAACTTCTCCTTATCAAATACAAAAACTAAGTGTCTCAGATTCAGGCAAGCTATACAAAGAAGCAATTCAGTATTCACCTCTGTAAAACGATTGTTAAGTTCTTGAAGTTGTTTATCAACTATTGATAGAATATCTCAACTTGAAAATGATGCAAATTTGAGATCTTTTGAGCTTTACATTTTGATCTTCCTTGTGACACAAATATATCATCCATTTTTGGAACAGTAATATTATATTTGTCACAAAACAATCAGACTTCAACAAGTAAAAGAGACCAATGCAACCATCATCTCTTATATTTTGCAACAATTCCTTAGACACTTTAACCAATGCCATAACATTTACAATGTCTTGATAATTCTTTTGTAACGCTTGAGATAAAATCATTAGTAACTCCCAAGATATTTTTCATCAAGTGCAAGTTGAAAGTTAATTCAAACGATTAAATGACATTCAATAAATGACATGCTTCACCTCTTTGTTCTGAATTATTTCCATCTTCCTCAACATATTCAAGAACATTGATCACGGAAGGAAACAAAGAAATTAATTTAAGTATAGTTCTATAATGTGAACCCCATCTAGTATCTCCAACTCCTTTTAAAGCTATTTCTTGATTTAAACCACATCTACTAAAAATTTGTCCACTTTATAATGCTTCAATTGTCTTAGTCATCTGACTATCACGAAGCATATCTCTTCATTTACATGAAACTCTAACAACATTACACAAATTGGTTAACAAATTAGAAAATAAAGCAATTTCAACTTATTTTTTTACAACCGTTACAAGAGCTAACTGAAGTTGGTGGGAAAAGCAATGTCCATAGAAAGCATAAGAATTTTCTTTCAATATCAAAGTTTTCAAACCATTAAATTCTCCTTGCATGTTACTTGTACCATCATATCCTTGTCCACCTATTCTTGATAAACTTAAATTATATGTTCATAATAGTGACTCCAATACTAATTTTAGAGATAAAGCATTGGTATTAAAAACATGAACAAGACCAAGAAAACGCTCCCTAACTTGTCCTTCTTTGTTCACATACCTTAAACAAACTGACATTTGCTCCTTAATAGAAATGTCGTGAGCTTCATCAACCAAAACAGCAAACAATTCATCCCCAAGATCATCAACAATAACTTTTGTTGTTTCACTTGCAGCAGCTCTTACAATATCTTTTTGAATTGAGGGTACTCTTATTTTAAGATTCTCACAGGTATTTTTGAAAGCACGATCAATCTCTTCATTATATTGCACAACAAAGTTTAGAAGTTCCAAAAAATTTTCTTGATCAACAGAATCATTTGTCTTATCATTACCACAAAAGCCTAATCATTATCGCAAAAGAAATCTAATACAATCAATTGTAGCTGTAAAGTAAATTTGATAATTCTTTTTAACTTGCTCAAATTGTTTTTCAATAACAATACTGATGTGTTGTTTTGGCTTCATAAGTGCTTCACATTTTCTCCAAACTTGATTATATATGAGTACTATTATGAATTCCAACATGAGTTTGTGCTCTCTTTTTTTTTTCGATTTGAAAAATTATTAGTTACAAAAGCATCACCACCTTTAGTCTTAGGTTTTATAAGATAACAAAGACAAAAAATAGTATCTTTTGATATACTATACTCTAACCAGTTGCCATGTCATCAAACCAATTTAGATTAAATCTTCGAAAAGAAGAACCACAAGAAGTTTACGAAAAATCATAAGTCCTTCGTTTACAAGGACTTTTGTACAAATATGCATATCTAACTTTGTCTCTGTCATTCGGATGATAACTTGAAATCTTTGGTTGTTGTCCTAGATCTGCTATAAGACTCTCTACTTCGAATTCTAAAAACATCCTTTTGTTAGAAGAGGTCGATAAATTATTTTGAGATTCAATCTCCAATGATGAAGTAATAGGATAAAATTATAAACTTAAGTTAATTGATTAATTTAAATAATTCACAATTCTACAAAAATTTAAAAATACAGTATAAAATTATAAATACAAAACTGACAAACATATGTCATTCCAATTAATTTTCAACAGCAACAACTAATAATATTCTAAATTCCTAACTCAAAATAAGTCAATACACAAAAACAATTAACAAACAGATTAATGAAACAAAATTAGCAATTACATAGAGAGAACAAATTCAATCAGAATTAACAAACCAACTAACACAGTAAAGCAAATAAGCAATGAAGCAAGCAGATCATGGATTCAGTATTTCAGACTTTCGGTGAATCATGAATGTACCAAGAGTCCTAGACTGAACTGCAGAATTCTAGGAGGCAGAATCCAGCAGCGGTGTGACGCCCAGCGACAGTAGGACGAAGGATGAATTGTTGAAGAGTGAAGAGAATCACAGATTCACAGAAGAAGAAGAAGAAGAAGAAGACAAAACCAAAGGAAGAATGCAAAAGAAGAAGAAAAAAGCAGAACAGAGTACTAAATAACTAGTGAAGCAGAAGAAAAACGCTAAAAAAGAAGGTAGAACTAAATGCCGATGAAAGGCAAAAGAGAAATGCAACGGCAGAACCACACAACCAATAAAGCAGTGACGCAGAAAAAAAAGACAGAATCAGATGTGAGCACGCGGCAATGCAAGGAGAAACCGAGCGATGGAGCTACGCGGGAGAAATGCTGAACGGGACAGCAATGTCAGCAACAGTGAGCTAGTGACACTGGTAGAATGACGGCAATAACTCTGGAGCCTAGAGAATTGGACGGCGGAGGCTGACGCAGAGAAAGAAAATTGGAAAAGAGAAAAAAGAGAAAGGTTAGGAATTATATGTCCCGTATCTTTTATATGTCCCGTAGGGCCACACCAATTCATTCAATCTCTACTATCAACATGCGTAACTTATCAAATTAAAATTAAAGGAAAAAAAACTAACATTAAACCGTCAATCAAATTTATTGTTGAGGGGCCAGGCACTAATGTGAAAGAGGGTAGATTAAGTAGGAAGAAAAGTTGTCCTGATAAATTGAGAGAAGAAACAACGCAACTTCACAGATTATTATTCAATTAACATAAGCTAAGTCAACGTATTAATCGGTTCTAACCACACACACATCCATTACAAAATTCAAAAGTTAATTCGGTTATTCTGCACTACTACTACATACAATTCAAATGCGTAACTCACCCTATATAAACCACCTTCTTCTTAGTACAACACCACACCAAAAACTCAAACCATAACCAAATATATTCTTATTAGTTAACTTAATTAAGCGATGGGTGGCAAGTTTGTTGGGAGTGTTATGATTTGTGTAGTTGTAACGGTTTCCATTATCGGAGGGACAATGGCGGCGGGGGTTCCGGGGAAGCCTTGGTCGTTTGGTTTCAATAACAGCCATAATTGGTGGTCCAGATTTGGAAACAAAACACAGCAAGAAGCGAAGACCATTATCGTTGGTGGCTCCCAGCATTGGCAGTTTGGATTTAACTACTCTGATTGGGCCATCAAGAATGCGCCCTTTTACCTGAACGATACCTTAGGTACAATTGCACTATTATACCTTATTATTCTTATTAATTATTATTCAGGGAAAAATTCATGTGACATTACCTTTATGAGAAGTTAATAATTAAAAAGTATTATAAAATAATTTAGTTAAATATATTAAAATATTTAAAAAATTTTAACTATTTAACTTTATGTAAAAATAATTGCATGTAACTTCGCCATATTATTTATCTTCTCCTTCTTTTATTGTTGCTCGTACCTACGTAACATTACACATTTACACTATAGGCCTATATTTTATACTTGATAACAGATTTTAATAATAATTTCGTTTGGGATTTTAAAACGGCTAGATAGTTGAGATATTTAGAAGCCGAGATCTTTATTTAACAAGTTAGTTGGATTTGTTAGAAAGTTAGTTAACAATGTTAGTAAGCCACTTAGTCCTAATTTCCTTATATAGCTTGCTTGTATAAATACAGTAGCTTGAATTGTAAGTTTTAGATTTTTTTTACTTTTAATTATTTTATTTATTTTAAATCTTAAATAATAAATTGTTAATCCGAATTCCAAATTTAATTAACCCTAACCTCTAAATCGTCTTCTAAAAAATGAGAACTTTTGAAAATTAAAAATTAAAGAAGAGTTCGCTAACATTAATTAACTAACTAAAATTGATTTGATGCACTTTCTCAATTAGATAAGTTTCTATATCAATCTATATATCTATATTCATACCGTAGCCAACCTTAAGAAATTTTGTGATTTTAAAGTAAAGTTGGTTGTGGATGTGGGTGGATGCAGTATTCAAGTACGAAGCTCCAAATACGACGAACCCTTTCCAACACAGCGTGTACTTGTTTCCGAATTTGTGGAGCTTCATGAAGTGCGATATTAAGAAGGCGAAGAGGGTGGCTAAAGCAACGCAAGGAGGAGGAGAGGGATTCAAGTTCGTGTTGAACAAGTGGCAGCCTTACTACTTTGCTTGCGGTGAGAAAAATGGCTTCCATTGCAACAATGGTCTCATGAAGTTCGCTGTTTTCCCAATGATTCGCCCATTCTGGTCTTCTCCGTGATTATCAAATTCTTACCTTATTATCTTCAACATGCATTAACTTAAATAAAGCGAGTTTAACTTATTCTTGCATTGTGGTCTATTTTAGATTTTATATATTTGTTATGTGATTCTCATGACCAAGATATGTGTACTAGTGGTATTGATGAGAAGCTTGCTTGTAATAATAAAAACAAGAGATTTGCAATTTTGAATTAATTAAAGGGAAAGTATAGGGAGCCAATAGAATATTTATATAATGTGTACAATGGAAGTTTTAGAGAGTATTAGAGATATAATCATGGTGTTTGTTACGGTACGATGATAAATTTATACGTACCGATATAATAAAAATGTGGACAAGTAATAAAACGGCACGTGAATTATATTATCTCCGTCAGCATTTAATTTTTATTTTTTTAAAATATATATTTTAACATTATTTTTACTAAAATACCCTCATAATTTAATAAAAATAAAAAATATTTTTATATAAATATATAAAAAAGACTTAAATGTCCTTTTTTATGTTAAATAAAAATTATCATTTTAAATTAATTAAATTTTAACATTCAACTAACTTTAATCTTATATTTTAAAATCTTAAATAATTTAAAAAAACAAAACAAAAACACATGAAAAGAAAATAAAAAAAATAAAAAAAGTTGTTCATCTAGCTGCTTCGTGTTCTTCGTCTCCTCCCTCCTCTTCCTTCTCTCTGCTAAAGGAGAAGAAGAAGAAGCCCTCTAACCCTAAACCTTTTTTCTCGAGCTTCAATCAGTACTGTTTCTGTTGGATTCACAGAGACGGCGACGCCGGGGTCTTCTGCTTCCTCTCTTTTGTCAGAGCTGCTCACCATCTCCTCTAGTTGTGCGTGGTTCGAATCTGTTGCAGCTGCGAGAGACGAAGCCCGTCATGTACCACTGCTTACTGCTTGCCTGAAGCTTTTCTCTGCTCTGCTCTGCTCCGCTGCACTGAAGCGCAGCAAGTCCATCGCCGTACCAAGAAGATCCCGCTCTCTCCTTGACCCCGCTATCTCTTCTAACTCCGTGATTGCAAATTGGTGGCAGGGAAGCAAATTGGGGCTGGGATGTTGTTAAATATTAGCATGCTTTAGCCTTGCTCATGCCATTATTAATTGGAATTTCTTCGAACGGAACATGATTTTAATCACATGATTGTCTGAATTTTAATAACTTTTTTTTTGTCTAAATTTTAATCACTTTTTTTTTCTATTTGATTCAATCTCTTTATTTTGTTTCTTTGTTCTTGTCAATATAATGTATCAATGCCTCTGTTATTGGAATTTCTCTATTTTGCCAAAAATCTGTAGTATGGTGAACTTTTTGGTTTCATGGATGCTTACCCTTTTTCATATTTTAATAAGTACTTATGTGCTTAGAAGAGCAATTGACTCTGGTTGCAAATTCGGATTGTTGGTGGAAGGAATGCAAATTGGGACTGGTTTTCTAGTTGTTGGTGGACTAGCCTAGCTTACTGAATTGATTAATTCATTAATAGAAGGGAGTGGTGTCATAATCTGCATTGACTCTGAAACAAGAAGTGATGTCTCGGTTCCTTCAGTTTCTCTGTGTCATCATAGCAGCTTCGCATGCTATTAGGTTTGCCACCAACTTCTCTATTCTTGTAGAACACCCTACACAACACCCAATCTTCCTGTATGGACAGAAAAAAGAGTTAATTAGATGCTATCATAGTTAATTTGAACCTATGACTATGCTTTAGAAAATGGCCGAGGTTTGTGAAAGCTTCAATTTTTACCATCATTCAATTGCTTCTTTTTCTTTTCTTTTTTGCTGCTTCATTGAACTTCAAAGTGTTTGGACTAGTTGGTTACATTACATGTAATTCTATAGTTGCGCTATAGTCTTAGTAATGAAATTTTAAATTCGATGACACTCCACAAGTCTTGGTTCCTACAAGCGGTTTTGTAGCGTGAAAATGCATGACTTTTATTTAAAATTTAAGAGGAATCTTATTTGGGACGAAATCATTTTAGAAATTTTGTTTACTCTTCAAAATTTTCACTAAATTTGTTATTTCCTCAAAATAGGGGGGTAAGTACTCCTTTATCATTTTCTTTCTTTTGCCCTTCTTCACATTTCACAGAGAATAATTAAAGTTACTTAAAATGAAATTAAATATGCCTCGTATTTGGTATAATGTTCTCAAAATATATAATTCCAATATGAAATGAAACTAAACGTATTCAAATTTAACTTTTTTTTCGTAATATAAATCAAATTTAACTACTAGTATGGTTTATAAAATTTGATTTGATAGTGTTTTCTTTTGAATATATGTGTAATGTATATGTGCAAAATGATCGAAATACAATCAGACTGTAATGTTGAAAAAATATAAAATAATGTATGATGAAGAGTGAAACTTCATCTAATTATCTTTATATGTCACTTTAAATGGCACTTTCTCAAAAATGAGCAGGAACCAATCTTCCCTTTCGTTATTCTTGAATACAATTTACAAAATCTATAGAGCGTTAATGGTTAAAATCGCAACCTGGCTAATTAGGACTGGAGAGCTTGAAGGATTAACAATAAATCTTAAAATGACATTCAAAGGGATTTCTACCTTTACTCACTAGTTAACCTGTCCTACTTGAACCAGAGACTTGATATCTTAGCAAAACATTTCCCTTTGTCTCAGATATCTCCAATAATTAGGGTCAAGGCAATTTAGTGGAGAGGATTAGATTGTTGTAGCTGGTAGAAGTGTGGAGCAGCCTCCAAGAGCCATGATCTTGGAGTGCATGTCGAAGATCCCCCCTTCTGAGAGCTTGCACAATGTCACTGTACTATCCAACAGTAGAAGATATCATTATATTAAAACTTCAAAGGCTGATAAAATTTTATATGAATGTGAACTATCAAAGGAATTTGCATTCTTTATCTTTGCTCCAGCAAGTTTGATTGCTTCTGCAGTTCTGTACATATCATATGTGCCTATTGCAAAATCTGTAAAGAAACAGATGACAAATATATCAGAGAAATTACTCTTCATTAACAGGCATAAAACTTTTTGGTACGGCGATGGAGAAGAGATAGCGGGGTCAAGGAGAGAGCGGGATCTTCTTGGTACGGTGATGGACTTGCTGCGCTTCAGTGCAGCGGAGCAGAGCAGAGCAGAGAAAAGCTTCAGACAAGCAGTAAGCAGTGGTACATGACGGGCTTCGTCTCTCGCAGCTGCAACAGATTCGAACCACGCACAACTAGAGGAGATGGTGAGCAGCTCTGACAAAAGAGAGGAAGCAGAAGACCCCGGCGTCGCCGTCTCTGTGGATCCAACAGAAACAGTACTGATTGAAGCTCGAGAAAAAAGGTTTAGGGTTAGAGGGCTTCTTCTTCTTCTCCTTTAGCAGAGAGAAGGAAGAGGAGGGAGGAGACGAAGAACACGAAGCAGCTAGAGAACAACTTTTTTTTTTTTTTGTTTTCTTTTCATGTGTTTTTGTTTTGTTTTTTTAAATTATTTAAGATTTTAAAATATAAGATTAAAGTTAGTTGAATGTTAAAATTTAATTAATTTAAAATGATAATTTTTATTTAACATAAAAAAAGGACATTTAAGTCTTTTTTATATATTTATATAAAAATATTTTTTATTTTTATTAAATTATGAGGGTATTTTAGTAAAAATAATGTTAAAATATATATTTTAAAAAAATAAAAATTAAATGCTGACGGAGATAATATAATTTACGTGGCGTTTTATTATTTGTCCACGTTTTTATTATATCGGTATGTATAAATTTATCATTGTACCATAGCAAACACCTATAATCATTAGTGTTACCTTTTTCCATCAGCTGAAACTTTTGGGATGAGTGGTATCATGCATGGTATTAGAACGCTAGATCTGAAAGGTCAAGAGTTTGAGTCTTGGTGAACCCCAAAATCAGTTTAAGTTTTTGGAAAGATGTTTCTAGATAGTATGGGAGATGTTCATTTTGTAATTCAATAGCTCATTGTACATATGCAACATCGTGTAGCTACTAGCTACGCCAACTCATGACGCATATTCATTCGTGGATTAGTCTTGAAACTTTTACAAAGAAAATAAAATTACTAGTAATATCCTAAAATAATTTTTAAAAACCTTTTCGTCGAATATTTTAATTTTTAATAAATTTTAATTATTAAATCAGTTTTTTAATATTTTATTTGTTCAAACAAATTTATTCAGATCGATCTTAGATTCTTTTATTATAATCTAAAGAAATTTATCTATATAAAAGAATTAACCTAAAAATTTTAAAAATTCTTATGTCTTTATTAAATAATAATGTATATTAATTTGACTAAATTTAGTAGACATAAATTTGATGTAAAATTAAAAAAAAAATGGTGTAAAATGATTTTATAATTATAACCTATAAAGAAAACTAAAGTGTCTATTAAAAATTTCTTAAAGATGGAGTTGAAACATTACTTAAAATTATTTGATTCAAGGAATCAGGGGATCGGAACAACGGGGGAAAACAAAGAAAAAGAGTAATATTTTAAATTAGTTTTTAAAAAATTTTTAGTCAAACAATTTAGTTTATAATAAATTTTAATTATTAAATTAGTCTCTAATATTTTATTTTATTAGACATACTGATTCTCAAGTTAAATTTTGGTAAAAATTTAGACAAATTAATTTTAATAATTATTTAATAAAAGACATAACAATTTCTAAAAATTTTAAAATTTTTTATTAGTCTCTCTATACAGACGAAATAAAAGTTAGAGATTAATAATTTGGTGATTAAAATTTTTTGAAAATTAAAATATTCCACTAAAAATAAGATATTACTCCAAAAAAAAAATTTTTTTTTTCTGAACAGAGAAACGGTTAGAAAGAGGGGAATGTAGTAGTGTGGCCTGTTAAGTGCAAGGATATTAATGACAATAGGTCAACGAATCAGTGCATGAGATTGAGCATTGGTGAGGTTGAGATTTTGCATTGGTGAAGTTGAGATTTTGCTTCTCTCACATGAGGACACAATTAAAAAATTCAAATAAGTCTTACTACTCCCCACGTGAGAAGAGTTGAAGGATTCACACTTTGGTGTGGTAACAACTTAAATTGCAAGAAGAAAAAGACAATGAAGACGATTTTTTGGATGACAAGAAACAGAATCAGAGAGCAAGAATCATATATGAAAACTGAATTGAATGTATTCTATTATCCTTTCACACTTTGATATGTATCACAGTATACATATTTATAGACTATGCTAAGTAATTATAGTAGAGACATGTTCAATCTTATACATTGATTCGATTGAGGTATTATCATTAATACCTTTCACTTAAAGTGTGAATCCTTCAACGTAACTCTTCTCACATGCGCTCAACTAAAAATGTTTAAGTTGCGTTGTAGTGGTCTATTTATGTTCTACAGGGCTAAACCATTTTCTTTTCAAACCTATGATGTGATTTTCACGAGTAAACACTCTACTTATATTATTCACACAAAAGACAAGGCAACTATAAATCATAAAAGGGATAATATGATTCTTTATCGTATTATTTTAAAACAACAATATCTTTCTTTTAAAAAGTTTGTCAAACACTAATAAAAATTTAGTAACGAACTTATTTTTAATTTATGAATAATATTATACATAGTAAAAAGACTAACTACCACTACCACCATCTCCCTCGTCTTTATCATGACTACTATTTCCATTGTGCCATCATGTCTCATCGCCATCTCTATATACTCTATCACTACCAACATCATCACCATCACCCACTTTTTCATTTTTCCATTCTCTTATCTTTCCTCACACCCTCCAAATCTTGTCATTGATGCATCTCTAATTTCTTGCAAAATACTAATGAATTAATGACAAAAAAATATTCCTTACAAAATTTTGTCACCGATTTGCCAAATTCTTGTAATGAACCCATCATTCACCTTTGCACTTTATGAATTAATAATGGTCAAACTTAAAGCTGAACACATACTCACATCCTCACATATGCCTCCTGTAACATATATATATATATATATATATATATATATATATAATGGTAGTTATTTTTAGTGAAATTGGTGAATCGTGACCTTCCTCATCATATATATTGTCGCACTATATACATGGAGTTCATATCTTGACTCAATGCTATGGTTCATGCTCAAGTAAATCAAGAAGGCCCAATCCTAAGGTTGGCCTTTATCACTCACCCGACCTTTCAAAAGAGGTCGGAATAAGATTGAGCTGGTAGATAACACTTATTTAAATAAGTAACTGCCCCCTAAAATCTCTCATCCATTTCCAGAAGCAATATCTCAATAACCCTAAGATAAATGGATGGTTATCCACCTTTAGAAGTGGAACTACTCCAACGGTGGTTATTAGATCACCACTATAAATACACTGACATACTCAGGTAAAACCAAGTTCCAATACTCTTAAACCTGCTTGCCTCCTTTGCTAACTTAGGCATCAAAGTGTCTTTGCAGGTACTACCCCCCATTCCTCCAAACATACAACTTGGACGGCGGCTCCCAAACGCGAACAAGTCGGAGACTACCTTGTCCTGACGTTTGGGCTAATACTTCAAGCCCAATCCATCTATCTCAGGTTACCCACGTAACATTGGCACTGTTGCCGGGGATGATCAGAACGAGGACGGACATACTGCATCCGAATCTGAGCAAGAACACCAAGATGCAGTTAACAATGACAGAGCCATAATATCTCTGCGAGGAGCGGACAGCCAGCACTAAGAAGGTCCCTCAGGTGCGAAAGACCCAAGGGGAATTTCCTCTGGGATACACGGACCGGAGAAGGAGGGGCAACCTCGCGCTGCCGATCTCATGGGATTGCTCCACGGCTACCAAGGATGGCTAGAACAGTTGGAACAAGAACTAGAATGACAGCGAGAAGCAGAGAGAAACCTAAGGAGAGAAGTTGAGCGACAAAAAGAGCTTGAAGAAAAACTCTTAAGATTAGAATCCAATCTCCGAGGTAGGAGCTCTCGCGCTGACCGCGAAGATACCCCATTGGGGGGAGAAGATCCGTTCAGTGAAGATATCATAAGGGCAAAAGTTCCAAGAAACTTTAAAAGCCCTGACATGGATCTGTACGACAGGACTACCGACCCAAAGCATCACCTGAGCAACTTTAAAAGTCAGATGTATCTAGCCGACGCCTCTGATGCCACCCGCTGCAAAGCCTTCCCAACAACTTTGACAAAGGCAGCAATAAAATGGTTCGATAGCCTCCCCCCAAGGTTGGTCACTAGCTTCGACGACCTCTCGCATAAGTTCCTTATGCAGTTTTCAATTTAGAAGGAAAAAGTCAAGCACGCACTAGTCTCCTGGGAGTAAAACAGGAGATCGGAGAACCCCTGAGAGACTACATGGAAAGATTCAACAAGGCATGCCTAGAAATTCAAGATCTACCTACAGAAGCAGTAATCATGGGCCTAGTAAATGGACTTTGAGAAGGTCCCTTCTCTCAGTCCATCTCTAAGAGACACCCGGCCTCTTTGAGTGATGTACAAGAAAGAGCTGAAAAGTACATCAACATGGAGTAAAACGCCAGGCTACGAGAACCAAGCTGGCGACCTAGGCACTCTCACCCATCAAAGGAGAAGGAAAGGGAGCCCAAGAGAAAAGAAGAAGTCGGATCTGAAAGGCCCAGAAGATATCATTCCTACACTCCCCTACGAGTTTTCCTAGTCGATATCTACAGGAAAATTTGTCACACTGAAAAGCTACCTCCCCCTCGGCCCATCAAGAACAAAAAGGGAAGAAGTCGTAGTGTATACTGTGAATATCACAAGTTATATGGGAACTCAACAAATGATTGTTACGACTTGAAAAATGTGATAAAAAAGCTGGCCAGGGAAGGTCAGCTCGATAGATATCTAATGGAAAGGTCGGACTATCATGGAAAGAGGAAACGAGTTGATGAAGATCAGAGAGATCCTCCACCACAAACCCCGGAGCGACATATACATATGATCTCGAGAGGGTTTGCTGAAGGAGGACTCACAAAGTCATCTCGTAAAAGACATCTGAAGGAAGTTTACCAGGTCGGGAATGAACTGCCTGACCTCCCAACCATCTGTTTCACCAAAGAAGACGGACAGGGTATTGTCCCCGGACATGACGATCTGGTGGTAATTACCATGATTCTCGCCAATGCTCATCTACACAGAACCCTGGTAGATCAGGGGAGCTCGGCAGACATCCTGTTCAAACCAGCTTTTGATAAGTTGGGATTGGATGAAAAGGAGTTAAGGGCATACCCCGACACCCTCTTCGGACTGGGGGATACACCAATAAAACCATTGGGATTCATACCCTTACATACAACCTTTGGAAAGGGGATGAAATCCAAACTCTAATCGTTGACTTCATAGTCGTTGATGTGTGTTCGGCCTATAATGCCTTAATAGGTAGAACGACCCTAAATTGGCTTGGAGCAGTGGTATCCGCCCCCCACCTTCGCATAAAATTCCCAACACCAAAGGGAATAGCAACCATCAGGGGAGATTAGAAGCTGGCGAGAAAGTGCTACAATGAAAGCCTAAACCTGAGAGGTAAAGGCAAGGAGGTTAATACCATTGAGCTCGGGGGAATCCGAGCTAAAGAAGAATTGCGACCACAGCCCGGAGGAAAGACTGAAGAAGTGCAGATCAGGCAAGAGGACGAAAAAAATACCAATATAAGAGCCAATTTGAAAGAAGACTTGAGGCAGAAGCTGATAAAGCTCCTACAAGAAAATTCCGACCTCTTTGCTTGGAAAGCCTTCGACATGCCCGGGATAGATCTCGAGCTCATGGCGCACAAATTGTCAGTATAACCAGGATCCCGAACAGTTCAATAGAGAAGACGGAAGCTCGGTCCTGAACAGGCTCAAGTGGTCGAAGAACAAATACAAGCTCTTCCGGCTTGGCTGGAAAATGTGGTGCTAGTCACAAAACAGAACGGCAAGCGGAGGATGTGCGTTGACTACACCGACTTGAACAAGGCGTGTCTAAAAGACCCATATCCTCTTCCAAATATTGATACCCTAGTAGATTCCAGCTCGAGATATCAATACTTGACATTCATAGATGCATACTCGGGATATAATCAAATCCCGATGTACAAGTCGGATCAAGAAAAAATATCTTTCATCACGCCTAGAGTGAATTACTGTTATATAGTCATGCCCTTTGGGTTAAAGAACGCAGGAGCCACATACCAAAGGCTGATGAACAAGGTGTTTGCACCTCACCTGGGGAGTTTAATGGAGGTATATGTGGACGACATGTTGATAAAACCAAGGATGAGGCAGACCTCTTGACCGACCTCTCACAAGTCTTCAGCACCATAAGAACACACGGGATGAGGTTGAATCCCGCAAAGTGCACATTTACAGTAGAAGATGGAAAATTTATAGAGTTGATGATAACACAAAGGGGGATAGAAGCTAACCTTGATAAGTGTAGAGAAGTCCTGGAAATGAAGAGCCCGACCTGTTTAAGGGAAGTCCAGCAGCTGAATGGCCGACTTGCAGCTCTTTCCAGGTTTTTAGTAGGATCAGCATTGAGATCCCTACCACTTTTTTTCTCTACTAAGAAAAGGATGCCAGTTCGAATGGGCTCCTGAATGTGAAGAAACTTTCCAGGAGTTCAAAAGGTTTTTAAGCCAACCTCCCATCTTGACCCGGCCTAAAATCGAGAAAGAACTCGTCCTGTATTTGTCTGTAGCCGAAAAGGTTGTGGCATCGGCACTAATACGGGAGGATGAGATCGGGAAGCATCCTATATACTTCACCAGCAAAGTTCTACAAGTCCCCAAGTTAAGGTACCAAAAACTCGAGAAGTTTGCGTTTGCCTTAATATTAGCCTCTCGAAGGCTACGACCTTATTTTCAAGCTCATACGATAAAGTTCAAACAAACCAGCCCATGAAGCAAATTCTTCAAAAAAAAAGACATTGCGGGCAGAATGGTTCAATGGGCTATAGATCTATCTGAGTTCGACCTAATGTATGAAACTCGGACAGCAATTAATGCCCAATGCCTAACCGACTTCGTGGCAGAATACGCAGGGGATCAAGAGGAGGCCTCCACAACTTGGGAATTGTATGTGAATGGTTCTTCCAACAAAATCGAAAGCAGCGCAGGCATAATACTAGTCAACCAAGAGGGAACCCTGATGATCAGACTTTTGATGGCTTAGAATTCACCAATAAAATCTCATTGCAATATAGTTTCTAAACCAACACTAATCCTTTCATACAAAAGTTTTGTTTGTCACAAGTAACAAACCCCTAATAATCCTAATAACCGAAGTATTTAAACCTCGGGTCATCTCTCAAAGGAATTGCAGGGTAGTGTTCTTGTTATTGGTTATGAGTTGCATATTTTTGGGGTTTTGATAGGAGACATGAAAGATAAATGGCAATGAATTAAACTACTAGCTAAAAAGGCCTTGGCAATGGTTGGTGATCAAGGATCTCTATCCTAATTACTAACCACAATATGAGAATTGGCAAGGATCAACCCCATTAAGTCATCCTCTAACTAATAAAGGAAAGTCAAATGAGCTATGTCAATCCAAGTCCATAAGTCCTAGTTCTCCACCAAATCAATTAGTGAGATCTAGAGTTAATGGCTCGCAATCGTCAATCACTTGGACATTAGCAACTCAAGAGTTCCTAAGTTACCTTCCCAAGCCAAGAGCACTAAAATCTACTCTAACATCTTCTCAATTATTTTGACAAACACTTGGAAGGTATGAAAGGAAAGCTTGGTAAATCTACAACAAGAATGAAATCTAACAACAATTATTGCAAGGAATTAACAACAATGATCAAAAGAAATACAATTATTATGAATTACCTCAACTTGAATTGAAAGAGAAGAGAAGGAACAAGAGTAGATCTACAACAAAATATAGAAGCAACATAAAGGAAATTACAACAAAAGAATAGAAAAAGATGATTGCAACAACAAAGAATTGAGAAGCAAAAATAGAAGAAAGCTTAAATCAAAACCTAGATCTAAGAACTAAACCTAATCCTAATTCCTAATCCTAGAGAGAAGTGAGAGCTTCTCTCTCTAAAACTAACTAAAACTAATCCTAATGAGTGTAAATGATGCTAAGTGTTGATTCCCTTCAATCCTTGATCCTTTAAATGCATTTTGGCACCAAAGCTGGTTGCAAATTGGGCCTCACATCTCTCAGAAATCACTGGGCACATTTTCTATTAAAAAAAATCACGTGCACCCACCGGCGCGTACGCGTACAGTGCGCGTGCGCGTCCCTTGCGTTTTCGTGATCCACGCGTGTTCGTACAGTGCGCGTGCGCGTGGATGAAGATATCCAAATCTTTGGATTTTTCATGTGTTCTCCACTTTGCATACTTTCCTCTTCACTCCTTTGATTCATTCCTAGCCTTTTCATCCTGAAATCACTTAACAAACAAATCAAGGCATCTAGTGGAATCAAGGGTGAATTGAATTTAGCTAATTAAGGACCTAGAAAGTATGTTTTCACACTTAAGCACAAATTGGGAGACAATCATGAAACCATGCTATTTGATTGAATAAATGTGGGTAAAAGGTGATAAAATTCCCTAAAATCAATGCAAGATAAACCCTAAATATGGGGTTTATCAACCTCCCCACACTTAAACCAAGCATGTCCTCATGCTTAAACCAAGAGAAAGCAAAGGGATCAACATTTATTTAATGAAATCTAACTAAATGTAATCTACCTATATGCAACTATCTAAATGAATGTAATTGCTTAGTCAAAATAAATCAATTCCCAAGAAGCATATATGCACAAGGGCTAAGAACTAGCAAGTCTAATCTACAATTGAATTGAGTTATTAAATATTTTTACAAACTTGCATGAAGAATGATGATCATAGGTGAAAACATGTAATTGAGCATCAAACCCTCACCGGATGTGTTTGCACTCTATTCGCTCAAATGTTTAGGGTTGATTCACTCAATTCTCTCCTAATCATGCTTTCCAAGATTTGTTTTTCATCCAACAATCAAAATTTATTCCATGCATGCATACAATTATCATGAGGTCTTTTCATTGGTTGTAATGGGGCTAGGGTCAAGGTTGGATGCATATTTGGTCAAGTGAGCTTGAAATTTGAATATTTGATAAGCTTAAACTTCCCACCTAACCTATGACATCCTATACAATTAAGTTCTAACCTAACTACCCATTTTCCCACTTTTTCACATACTCGTGCATTTTCTTTTCACTTCACAACCTTATGCATTGATCTTTATTAAGCTTCGCTTTTCTTTGGGGCATTTTATCCCCTTTTTATTTCTTTCTTTTTTCTTTTTTTTCTATTTTTTTTCTTTTCTTTTCCATACTCTTCTTTTTGTTTTTTTTTCTTTTTCTTTTGTTTTTCTCATTTTTTCTTTCTTTCAAACTATATACAAGAACCTCAATGCATAAGGTCTATACATTTTAATTAACACATGAGCATGTACCCAATTCCCAATATTCACAACAAAAATACAAAACTACCCTTTTATTCAACCAATGTCCTAAGGTTCCCACACTTGAATGATACACACTAGCCTAAGCTAGTCAAAGATCCAAATAAAGGATATTTATTGTTTTTCGCTTAAAGGCTTGTAATGTGCTAAAATTAGAACAAGTGGGTTAATCGTAGGCTCAAAGTTGGCTAACAATGGAAGATAGGAGGAAATGCTATTTGGGTAAGTGAGCTACATGAAATGATGGCCTCAATCATATAAATGCATGAATACACAAAATAATGGACATAAAGAATCAAACAAATCAAAGATTACAATCATAGAAAGAGAACAATTGCACACAAGAAGGGAAATAAGTGGTTATAAGATGTAACCACACCATTAGGCTCAAATCTCACTTGCTTGTGTTCTTAGCTCAAAAACATGATCCACAATATATATATATATATAATTCAAGCAAGTCCTATGAAAAGTTTTCACTCAAATCAATTGGTGACCTATAGATAGAAATCTTGAAGAACATCATTATTTTGACTAAGCTTATTATGTATATATATGAAAAAATAAGAAAATGAAATAAAAATCCTAAAAGACCCATGAAATGCAGAAGTGTTGGGATTAGAGACTTGTCACCCAAAATCGCCGATCGGTCGGACGACCTCCCCACACTTAAAAGTTTACACCATCCTCGGTGCACTCAAAGATGAGCAAGGGGGTACGGCGACTCTTTGGATTGCCACCTTCAGCTGGTAGGTCAACCGGTTGCTGCGCGTTCTTTCTTCCGCTTCCATTTTTGCTTGCGGTGCATCATTCATAAAAAACAAAAATATAACACCATAAGATGAGAAAACAAAAGCAAGGAAGCAAACATTGTTGGAATGAGGTACTAATCACTAGAATTGAGTGAGTGAATTAATTGTGACATTAATGACAAATAAGTGTGTGAATTCTAAATTGCGTGCGGTTTAGAAGATACATTAGCATAAAAAGCGATGTCACAAAAGAAGCATGTACTTCACTTATCCTAATGTGCTTGAAATGCTTTAAGTAAACTTGTAAGGTAAAACAAGCATTAAAGAAGCATGAAGGCATTCAAGTTATAAGCATATGGATGCATATTATCGTGAAATACAATGCATTGAAGTAAATGTACAACATCCAATGTCAAGAGATTGCCTAATCAAAGAATAGGGTTCAAATTACATGGTGGCCAGATCATGCAATTCAAGAAGAGTTACAAGCTCGAAGGCAATTCTCATCACTTGGTATTCTTAAAAGGTAAGCATGAAAAACAAAAAAACCAAGTAGCAAAATATAACCTTAACAATAGAATCCAACAAAGATTATAAACATGATGATGTTAAGATAACATCCATTTTTAATACTCAGCAGCAATTAATGGTAAACAAGAATAACAATCCAACACTTACAATGAAAAAGAGAAAATGAAATGAAAACTAACTAAAACTAACTAATCAACTAACTAACTAACTAATTATTTAACTAAAATAAATGGTTATCAATGATGTTTGGGAGTGTTGGATGAGGGGTAGAAGAAGGGAAGAAGAAGGGAGAAGGAAAGAAATGGAAAGAGGAGAAGAAAAGAGATGTGTTGAAGGAAGGACATCCGCGTGTACGCGCGCATGGCGCGCGCGCGGATGGTGGTGCAATGGACGTGATGCGTACGCATACATGGTGCGTACGCGCGGATGGCTTATTTCGAGGGTGACGTGTATGCGCACTGTACGCGTACGCGCGAGTTGGTTTGTGCGAAAGGCACAATGCTAGCGCAGCGTTCGCACAACTCTTGGGTTTTTGGCTTGGGGTGGAATTTCTCAATCCACGCATACGCGTACAAGGCGCGTCCACGTGGGTAGGCGACAATGCTTGATGCACGCGTACCCGCGCAGTGCGCGTACGCGCGGATGGTGCTCTGTTTTTTAAAATTTTCTTTTCTATGTTTTTGCACCAATCCAAGCATTCCAAACCTCCAAACAGCTACCAAAATACCATAAAATCTTATTTAACATACTAAACTATCAATTATACTCAACAAATCAACCAAAAACATGAATTTAAACTAATTACCAATATGTACAAAAAGAGAAAATGAAAAGAATTTACCATGGTGGGGTGTCTCCCACCTAACACTTTTGTTTATTGTCCTTAAGTTGGATTTATGGGGAGCTCCTCTTAAGGTGGCTTGTGCTTGAAGCTATCTTGGAACTCCCACCAATGCTTGGTTCTCCATTGTGCCCCAAGATTTCTTATGGATTGAGCCAAGTGTTGATGGAGTTCTTCACAAGCTTGGGGCTCCCAAAGTTGATCCTTTTCTTGTAATCTGGGATCCCACACTTTATTTTCACACCTGTCTTGAAGTTGATCATCATTATCAGTCCATCTGGGTGGTATGGCCTTAGAATTCTCATGTAAGCGACCAAACATCCTCCTAGACCCAAGCGATCTAACTCTATGCCAACCCTTACAATGCCAACCACTAACCATCTCCCTCTTGCTCTTAAAGCCACATATATTTTTAAGTTGACAATCCGTCTTAAGAAAACCATATTCGAGGGGAATAATAAAGCTTAGGTATAAAGAATTTACCCACTTGAATGAAAGAATGGATGGCGATGGCTTGGGGAGAGGTATCTCCAATATCCTTGCAAGCTCTACTTGATTGTAGTCTTCCTTGTCAACCTTCACCTCTTCACAAACTTCCTCACTTTCAATCCTTTGTTCATCAATTTTATCTAACTCTCCTCCATCACTCAAATCATAAATGGGAGGTTGAGAGAAATCTACCTCCACATTGCTTTCTATCTCATTTGGAGAAGGTCCTTCAAACTCAAAGAATCCACCACCAAGAGGCTTGGATGCATGATCTTCATCACCAAGGGAACTCAATTTTTGCTCCATTCTTTCCAAGTCTTCATTCAACAATTGTTTCGAAGGTTGTGCACTCTCCTCCTCAACATCAAATTCACTCTTCTTGGAGAGGTTCTCTTCAACTCTAGGTTCCCAAGGAGGTTCCGTATCTCCTAAGTCTTCAACCACATCTTCCTCTTCTTCAATGATCATAGGCTCCTCCAATTGCTCTAATACAAAATAACATCCCTCATTTTCTACCAGAGTTTCCAATCTCTCCTTCACGCTATGCTTTTCAATTATTTCTCCACATGTGACCATGGGAGTGCTTTGAGTGCTCAAGCATTGGGAGGCTAAAGTGCTTACTACCTTGGTCAAGGTAGCCACAAATTCTAGTGTCTCCCTTTGTATTTCTCCTTGCCCTTGAAGTATAAGGCTAAGGATTTCATCCATTGGGGATTGGAGTAGGTAAGAGGGTTCATTGTCTTGGAGAAAGGGTTCATAATAGGAAGGTGGTTCTTCTTGGTAAGGGTATGGTGGTGTGTATTGAGGTAGTTCTTGTGAGTATGGATATTAGAACGGTGGTTCCATGTATGGCTCATATGGTTCAAAAGGAGGTTGGTATGGTGGATATAGATTAGGATCATATGGAGGTGTTTGGTGGAAGGAGGCTTGTGAGTATGGTTGAGGTTCATGTTGAGGATATGGCTCATAGGCATATGGTGGTGGTTCTTGAAAGTCACAAGGAGATTCACCATAGCCATTAGATTGATATGCATCATAGAATGGCTCTTCTTCATAGTGCATTGGTGGAGGTTGTTGCCAAGAGGATTGATCATATGCATATGGCTCCTCCCACCTTTGGTTATTCCATCCTTGATATACATCCTCATTGAAGCTCCCATTACCTACAACATAGTTGTAATCATACTCATAGCCAAAGTGAGAATTCATAGTGAAAAGAGAAAATAAAATTCAAAAGCTAATAGAAAAATGATGAAACAAAGTCCTAAACTAGCAAACACTAACAAGCAATCCAAAAATAAAGCTATTCACATATATACATTAACCAATAACATAACACCATTGCAATTCCCCGGCAACGGCACCATTTTGATGATCGGACTTTTGATGGCTTAGAATTCACCAATGAAATCTCATTGAAATATAGTTTCTAAACTAACACTAATCCTTTCATACAAAAGTTTTGTTTGTCACAAGTAACAAACCCCTAATAATCCTAATAACCGAAGTATTTAAACCTCAGGTCGTCTCTCAAAGGAATTGTGATAGCAAAAATAATTGTCGGTCTAGAATTTCTCTTGTAGAAATTAGAACTTCGTTGTAAGCATAGCTCCAAACGAACAAACAACTCTCGCATCAAATTAAAATATATGGTTTTGTCACAAGTACAAACCCCAATGAAAATTAACCGAAGTATTTAGACTCTGGATTGTCTCACAAGGAATTGCAATGAAGTGTATGATTATTGGCTATGAAAGATGTATGGGAGGGGTTTTTGATTGGTGAGAGGGCAAGAATTTAAATGTGCAAGAAAAGTAAATCAAGCAAGCAATTAAAGCAAGCAATTAAATAAGAGAGACCTTCATGGCAAGGGTTGAGATCATAGGCATTCTATCCTAGTCATACAATGATTAATTCATCTTATTTAGTCAACTCTAACACATAGGGAGAAAGTCAAACAAGATTAATCAATCATATCACAATAATAAACAAGAATTTATCTCATTACGTCATCCCCGAAGATGGAGGAAGGTATCATGTTATCCTCATAGTCAGAGAAAGTCTAATAAGACTAGCTAATCTCAATCTAAATGTACTAATCAACTCACTAATAGAATTAGCAAAAGATTAAAGTCAATGGAAATCATACTAGCTAACAACTCTAGATCACCAACATAAGTTGTGTTTTCATGACTCAAGATTGTAATTACTCTTCCAAGCCAAGAATGCTCAAAATCTACTCTAAGGCCCAACCAAGCATTTTGTCAAACACTTGGTGGGTACAAATAGAAAGCATGGTAAATGTGAAAGAAATAGTAAAATCTAACAACTATCAATTGCAAGAAAAGTAAATCCACAACTCAAATCAACAATTAAAAGAACATCAAACATAAATTTCATAAAAGAGATCCAAATCCATCAAGAGTTCATCATCACAAAAGAAATGTAAAAGATAAATTAACACGAGAACTAAAAGAATCAAGTAGTAGGGACAAGAAATCATAAAAAAAACAAGATGAAAACATGTAATTGGACCTAGATCTAGAAAAATTAACTAACCTAATTCAAGAGAGAGGATGGAGCTTCTCTCTCTAGAAACTACACTACATGATGCTAATCCTACAACTAATTGCTCCCCCTTTGCTTGGACTTCAATTATGCATGAAATACACTCAGAAATAAGTTGGATTTGGGCCTGGGCAGCTCAGAAATTGCCCCCAGCATTTTTCCTTTAAGTGGGCCACGTAAGAGTATCGGCACGTATGCGCCATGTGCGCGTGCGCGTCGATTGGCAAATTCTTCATCCGCGTGGACGCGTCATGTACGTGTGCGCGTCTCTATGCGAAACCACTTCTCCGTGTGCGCGCCTTGTATACGTGCGCGTCAATTGGTGCATTCCCAATTTTTGTTTCTTCATGCATTCTCCCCTTTGTATGCTTTTCTACTCATTTCTTCCATCCAATACTTGCTTTATGAACCTGAAATCACTCAACAAACACATCAAGGCATCGAATGGAATTAAAGTGAATCAAAATCACCAATTTAGGGCCTAAAAAGCATGTTTTTACACTCAAGCACAATTCAAGGGAGAATTACAAAACCATGCTATTTCATTGAATAAATGTGGAAAAAGGTGATAAAATCTCCTAAAATAAGCACAAGATAAACCACGAAATCGGGGGTTATCAAATCTCTCCACACTTAAACAAAGCATGTCCTCATGCTAAAATCAAGAAAGAAGCAAAGGGTATTAACATTTATTCAATGCAAACTAACTTAATGCAATCTATCTATATCCGACCTATTTACATGAATGCAATGGTTTAGTCAAAATAAATCAATCTCCAAGAATACATATGCAAGCACAGGGGCTAAGGTATTAACAATCAAAGCAAACCACAATTGGATTGAATCATTGAAAGATCTTACAAACTTGCAAGAAAGAATGATCATGGGTGGAGACATGTAATTGAGCGATCGAACCCTCGCCGGATGTGTATCCGCTCTAGTCACTCAAGTGTATGGGGTTGATTCACTCAATTCTCCCCTAATCATGCTTTCCAAGATTTGTTTTTCATCTAACAATTAACAATTATGTCATGCATGCATACAAATATCATGAGGACTTCCCATAGGTTGTAATGGGGCTAGGGTCAAGGTAGGATGCATATGGTCAAGTGAGCTTGAAATTCGAATCTTTGATTAACTTAAACTTCCCACCTAACCTATGACAACCTAAACAATTCTAAACAAGCCTAACTATCCATTCTTCACTTTTTTCACACACTCATGCATTCTCTTTTAGATTCTCACACATATGCATTGAATTTATGAAATTTTAAACTTTGGGATATTTTTGTCCTCTTTTTTATTGTAATTCTTTTTTTTTTACTAAAATATATACAAGAACATCAATGCATATGGTTCACACATGATTAATACATGAGTATGTACCCAATTCTTGAAAATTTTCAACTAAAACACATACACTTTTATCTCTACCCAATGTACCCAACTTTTCCAAAATCAAGTAATGAACACTCTCACCAGCCTAAGATAATCAAAGATCCAAACAAGGGACATTTATTGTTTTTCACTTAAGCTTGTAATGTGCTACAATTATGAACAAATGGGTTAAGCATAGACTGAAGATTGGTTAACAATAGAAGATAAAAGGTTGGCTATTTGGTTAAGTGAGCTATTTGAACAATGGCCTCAATCATATAAATGCATGTGTACACAAAGTAATGGACATAAAGAATCAAACAAATCAAATATTATAATCATAGGAAGAGAATAATGCACACAAGAGTGAAAGTAAGTGGTTATGTATGATGTAACCACACAATTAGGCTCCAATCTCACATGCTTGTGTTCTTAGCTCAAAAATCATGTTCCACAAAGTATATAATTCAAGCAAGTTCTAAAAATTTTTTTTTTCAATCAATTGGGGTGCCCTATAGATAAAATCCTTGGAAAATATCATGATTTTGACTAAGCTTAATATATACATATGCAAAATGAGAAAGTGCAACTAAAAGTCCTAAAATTAAATGCAAGAGTGTTGGGATTAGAAACTTGTTACCCAAAAACGCCAAATGGTCAGACGACCTCCTGATGCTAGGGCATTTTGGCCAGTTTTACTGACTTTTTCTTTATGGTTTTAGGGTAGTTTCATGCATTGTCTTAGGAAATAAGCAAGTTTTGGGTAAATAATCACTTACATCTTGATTCAAGCAAACATTGTGAATTTTACATGATTTCATGAGAATTATGCATGAATTAAATGACAAAATTGAATGATGCATGTCTCATAACTTGGATTAGAGCTTTGATGCACTTTATTGCTTGATTTTAGGACAAAGGAAACAAGGAAGAACCACGTTAGTAGCCACGTTAGTCTAGCTAACGTGACCACTAACATGGAATGGAGGCTAGTTTGTAACGTTAATGAGAAAAGTGATCGCCATTAACGCCTTCGTGAGCCATCATAGCCCACGTTAGTTGCCACGTTAACTATGTTAACGTGGAAGCTAACATGGAAGAGAAGTAGAACTCTAACGTTAGTGGTAAAAGTAAGTGCCACTAACGTTCCAAAGTGGCAGCTGGCCACGTTAAGAGTCACGTTAACTCAGTTAACGTGAACTCTAACGTGGATGAGGAAGATAATGCCAACATTAGTGACACTCACCTTTGTCACTAACGTTAAACTAAGCTCATATTTGCCACGTTAAGAGTCACGTTAACCTAGTTAACGTGGACTCTAACGTGGAGGGAGCAAGGAATCACCAACGTTAGTGACACTCACCTTTGTCACTAACGTTGGATTAAGCCACTATGAGCCACATTAGTTGCCACGTTAATTACATTAATGTGGAAGATAACGTGGAGAAGAGGGATGATGAGCCAACATTAGTGACACTCACCTTTGTTACTAACGTTGGAGATGGCTATCAATACCACGTTAGAAGTCACGTTAACCTAGTTAACGTGAACTCTAACATGGGAAGTAGGGGCGTTTTGAAGCATTAGTGACAAAGGTAAGTGTCACTAACGCTCTCGAAGATTTGGCAAGCCTACGTTAAAGGCCACGTTAACTATACTAACGTGAACTCTAATGTAGGGAGAAAGGGGTACTCTCAATGTTATTGGAAAAGGTAAACCCCAGTAACGTTTGTGAAGGGCCAAGAAGCAACGTTAGTGGTCACGTTAGTGCCACTAACGTTGAAGTTAATGTGGACCATTTTTGGGTTAGGAACGTTAGTGAAAAAGGTGATTGTCACTAACTGTTCATACTCTGGGTCGAACTGTCCGACCCGGGATGATTGGTGGCAAAACGACTGACCTCTTCAAGTCCAACTATCCGACCTCTTCTTAAAGAGATCGGCCAAATCGACAGGAGAGCCCAGTAAAGGGCCCAAATAGAGGAACACGACCCAAATCCAAAGGCAGTTCAAGCCTACAGAGATAAAGGCGGTTCCCTTAAAGATAAGCTGACTTCACTCAAGATAAAGATAAGATAAGATAAGATAACTAACTTATCTTATCAGAAAGGTCAGCCCACACTACTATAAATACACTGGAGCACCTAGGTATAACTCATATACTGATTCTACATAACATCTGCTTAATACCCATGCTAACTTAAGCATCAGAGTCTCTTGCAGGTACCCCCCACACTTCGGTGACGGAGGATCAGCAGCACGTTCAAGTCCAAACAAGTCGGACGTACCAGCTCCAGCCTCCATTTACCAGCCGGACACATCGGTTCCGACCAGTACAAAAGATCTCGTCCGAGATCAACCTATAGTTTCAGGTAATCCTCGGAACATTGGCGCCGTTGCCGGGGAACCTGGAAGCCATCCCAACACCATGGCGGACAACCATGACAACGATCACGATTCAGATCTAGAAAACAGAACGCCGCACAAAAACGCGGACACCCCACTAAAAGACACCCCGGAATCCAACGGAGACAAAAATCCAGTGAACCCGGGGGCAATAGAAGTACTTCAAGATCGCTTGAAGCAACTTGAAAAAGAAACCCAACAACAACGAGAAATTGGGAAGGATCTACAAAGAGAGATACGGCGGCGTTGAGAATTGGAAGAAAAATTACAGCAATTGGAAGCCAATCTCAAATCGAAGGCCCCTCAGATCACTCCTGAGGAAAGCTCACATAAAGAACAGGATCCATTCACCAGAGAGATCATGAAAGCCAAAATTCCAAATGACTTCAAACTCCCGGATATGATTTTGTACGACGGCACCACTGATCCCAACCATCATCTCAGCAATTTCAGAAGCAGAATGTATCTTACAAACGCCTCAGATGCCGTTCGCTGTAAAGCCTTTCCAATAACCCTCACGAAGACGGCGATCAGATGGTTCGACAGCTTACCTCCCAAGTCCATCTCAAACTTCGACGATCTAGCCGGAAAGTTCCTCACCAGATTCTTCATCCAGAAAGATAAAGCTAAACACGCCCCCAGTCTACTAGGGATCAAGCAAGGAGATCGGGAGAGCCTCCACAACTACATGGAAAGATTCAACAAAACATGCATGGACATACAAAGCTTACCCACAGAGGCCGCCATCATGGGACTTATCAATGGCCTACGAGAGGGACCTTTCAGCCAGTCTATATCGAAAAAGTACCCGACCTCCTTAGACAAAGTGCAGGAACGGGCAGAAAAATACATCAACATGGAAGAAAATGCTCGGTTAGGAGAGACCTCAAAATTGGGGGCCTCCTACCGTGAGAAGGACAAAGAGTCTAAACGAAAAGAAGACCGACAAGGGGAGAAAATTAAAAAATACCATAATTATACTCCCCTCAGAGCATCCCTAGTTGAAATATACAAAGAGGTCTGCCATACAGAAAAAATCCCCCCAGCACGGCCCCTCAAAGGAAAAAGGGGAGGAGGAAATCGGAAGGAATATTGTGAATATCACCGGGTCAGAGGACACGCCACCAATGAATGCTTCGACTTAAAAAATATCATAGAAAAATTGGTAAGGGAAGGAAAATTAGATCGATTCCTGGCCACCCGAGATGATGATCAAAGAAAAAGACGAAGGGATGAAGATATAGAGCGAACAGAACGATCACCTCGGACACCAGAAAGACATGTACACATGATACATGGCAGATTCGCAGCAGGAGGGATCTCCAAATCTTCCCGCAAAAGGTATCTCAAAGAAGTATATCATGTCGAAGGAGAGGAGGAAGCACTCAACATCCCAGCGATAACATTCACTAAGGAGGACGCGTCCGGCATCATCACAGGACACGACGATCCCATGGTCATCACCATCATATTGGCAAACGCCAACCTACACCGCACCTTAATAGATCAAGGGAGTTCTGCCGACATCTTATTCAAGACAGCCTTTGACAAACTCGGCTTAGAAGAAAAAGAACTTAAGGCATATCCAAACAGTCTGTTCGGGTTAGGCGATACCCCGGTTCGACCACTAGGATATATATCACTACATACAACCTTCAGAAAAGGAGACCAATCCAGGACCCTCAAAATAGACTACATCGTAGTCGATGTAAGTTCAGCTTACAATTCTCTCATAGGTCGGACAACACTCAACCAACTCGGTGCAATAGTCTCGACCCCACACCTATATATGAAGTTCCCAACTCCAAAAGGGATAGCGACGATAAAAGCTGACTAAAAGATGGCACGTCGCTATTATAACAAAAACCTAAACCTCAGGGGCAAAGGAGAAGAGTTCCACGCAATCGAGTTGGGCGGAGTTCAATGACGAGAAGATCTTCGCCCCCAACCAGACGGCAAGATAGAAAAAATTCATATCGGGGACACCTCGGAAAAAACAACTAATATTGGCACAATCCTCAAAGGAGATTTAAAAGAATTGCTAATACAATTCTTACGAGATAATGTCGACCTTTTTGCTTGGAAAGCCGCGGACATGCCAGGCATAGACCCTAAGCTAATGTGTCACAAGTTGGCGATCTACCCAGGATCTCGACCAGTACAGCAGAGACGAAGAAAGCTTGGGCCAGAGCGATCCCAGGCTGTGGAAGAGCAAGTACAGACACTACTGGAAGCTGGATTTATAAGTTAAATACCCGCTATGGCTAGCCAACGTCGTCTTGGTGAAGAAATCGAACGGGAAGTGACGGATGTGCACCGATTACACTGATCTCAACAAAGCTTGTCCAAAAGATCCATACCCACTCCCAAGTATTGACGCCCTGGTAGATGCTTCCTCTGGATATAAATATCTCTCGTTTATGGACACATATTCAGGATACAACCAAATTCCCATGAATCCACCAGATCAAGAAAAGACCTCATTTTTAACACCAAAGGCAAACTACTGTTACATCGTGATGCCCTTCGGCCTCAAGAACGCAGGAGCTACTTATCAAAGACTAATGAATAAAGTTTTTTCGAATCACATCGGAAACATCATGGAGGTCTATGTGGACGACATGCTAATAAAAACACAAAGTGAAGAAACACTATTGTCCGACCTGGCTCAAGTATTCAACACCATAAGGAAACATGACATGCGACTCAATCCCGCGAAATGCACCTTTGCAGTAGAAGCAGGCAAATTCTTAGGCTTCATGCTCACTCAAAGAGGAATTGAAGTAAATCCAGACAAATGTCAGGCCATACTCAACATGAAGAGCCCAACCTGTGTTAAAGAAGTATAGCAACTCAACGGGAGACTGGCCGCCCTATCCCGATTCTTAGCAGGAGCTGCGATAAGATCTCTCCCCTTCTATGCTACTTTAAGAAAGGGAAAACAGTTCGAATGGACGACAGAATGTGAGCAAGCATTTAAAGACTTCAAGGAGTTCTTAGGACGGCCACCTATCTTATCTCGAACGCGAGATGGAGAACCACTTATATTATACCTCGCAGTGGGAAGCAAAGCAGTAGCATCAGCACTAGTCAAAGAAGACGAAAATGGACAACAACCTGTCTACTTCATTAGCAAGGCACTACAGGGATCCGAGCTGAACTACCAGAAAATAGAAAAATTTGCCTATACTCTTATCCTAACATCTCGACGACTCCGCCCGTACTTCCAGGCTCACACCATTAAGGTTCGAACTAACTAGCCCATAAAAGGAATATTGCAGAAAACAGATCTAGCAGGCAGAATTCTACAATGGGCAGTCAAGTTATCAGAGTTTGACCTCCAATATGAAGCTCGGACGGCCATCAAATCACAGTATCTGGCCGATTTTATCGCAGAATTCACAGATGTCCTAGAAACCCCCACAGAATGGAATCTTTACATGGACGGTTCTTCAAATAAAACTGGAAGTGGTGCGGACGTGATAATAGAAAGCAACCAAGGAACCCAAGTTGAGCTCTCCCTCAAGTTCGGGTTCCCGGCCTCAAACAACCAGGCGGAATATGAAGCATTATTAGCTTGTTTGAAGCTGGCTAAAGAAGTCGGAGCTCAAAAACTCAACATTTACAGTGATTCACAAATAGTCACATCATAAATAACAGGGAGCTACCAAGCCAAAGATCCCACCATGAAAAAGTATTTGGATAAAACCAAGGAACAGCTTGGACAAATAGGGGAGTATAAGATCTGCCACATACCCCGCGAACAAAATGCCCGAACTGACGCACTCTCAAAACTAGCTAGCACCAAACCAGGGGGCAACAATAGAAGCTTCATCCAGGAAATGTTGCAGAACCCGTCAATCTCGGAAGGGGAAAAAGTCCTGACTATAACAAGTCAGGACCAAGGATGGATGACCCCTATAGCCAACTACCTTAGAACAGGAACGCTCCCCACAGAAGAAAAGGACGCAAAAAGGCTAAAAAGGGAGGCACAGTACTACACCATCATAAACAACATCCTGTACAAAAGAGGAATCTCAACACCTTTACTAAAATGCATGCCAACCTCCAACACAAGAGAAGTGCTAGAAGAAATACACGGTGGTATCTGTGGCAATCATATCGGAGCACGAGTTCTCACCAAAAAAGTGCTCCGGGCGGGATTTTATTGGCCACCTCTACAGAAAGAAGCCACAGAATTTGTAAAGACATGCCCACCATGTCAGAAACATGCCAACTTTCACATCGCCCCGCCAGAAGAGCTCATCAGCGTGACCTCGCCTTGGCCGTTCGCAAAATGGGGACTCGATCTTCTCGGCCTCTTCCCACAGGGATCAGGACAAGTTAAATTCCTCATAGTAAGGGTAGATTACTTTACAAAGTGGATCGAGGCAGAGCCCCTAGCCAATGCCACCACTCAAAGAAGCCGGAAATTCTTATATAGAAATATTGTCACAAGGTTCGGGGTTCCATATTCAATAACCACAGACAATGGCACCCAATTCACAGATGCAGGCTTTAGAAAACTAGTAGCCGACTTGAATATAAAGCACCAGTACACCTCCGTCGAACATCCACAAGCCAATGGGCAGGCCGAAGCTGCTAACAAAGTCATATTGGCCGGATTAAAACGGAGATTACAAGATGCAAAGGGAGCCTGGGCAGAAGAGCTTCCACAGGTCCTGTGGGCATATCGAACAACGCCACATTCCACCACGAAGGAATCTCCCTTCCGATTAGCATACGGAATAGAGGGGATGATTCCAGTAGAGATTGAGGAAGGGTCGCCTAGAGTAGTTCACTACAATGAGGGAGCAAACTCCCAACTTCAGAGAGAAGAACTCGACTTGTTACCCGAAATCCAAGAAGGAGCTCGGATCAGGGAAGAAGCTCTAAAACGCCGAATGGCTTCCAGATATAATCAAAAGGTAGTGCCGAGAAGTTTTGCAGAGAATGATCTCATCCTAATCCGAAATGATATTGGAACAACTCGACCAGGAGAGGGAAAGCTGGCAGCAAACTGGAAAGGACCCTACCGAGTTGTAGAAGTACTCGGAAAGGGCTACCACAGACTGTCTGAACTCGATGGACGAGAGCTTCCCAGGTCATGGCACGCCTGCAACCTCAGAAGGTACTACAGTTAGAAAAGATAAAGGATCTCATCATTGGATGCACTCTTTTTCCTGAAAAGGTTTTTTAATGAGGCACCAAGTTGAGACTCAGACAATCCCATATGTATATATTTGCACTTTTTCTTTAAATAAAATATATTTTAGATATTCTACAAAGATTTCAAGACGCATTAATCTGAAGCATTCATCGTCCGATTATAAAGCAACAGATCAGCAGAAAGTGAAAAACAATTTCACTGCACGATCACGATAAAGACAACCGTCCGATAAAGGTGAAAACGCGATTCACCCAAAGGACGATCTAGAGATGACAACTACTTTCTACAAATCGGCAAAGATGAACACGGAATAATGTAAGAAGTTATCGAAAGTAGTATAAAAAAGAACCTAACGAGGTCTTACGGATTACTAATATAATAACTTAAAGACTGGCCGACGTGGAAAAGTCGGACCAGGTCAACCCAAGTTATAAGTAAACCCTGGAAAGAGGTCTGGCCAACCCTATTAAAGAGGATTACTTTAACTTAGAAGGGCTCGACATGACAAAGTCAGCCCAAAATGAAAAGTTATAAAAGTAGTCCCTGAAAGAGATCTGACAAAGATCCAAGAAAGAGGACTACATAACTTAAAGGAGACCGATATACCGAAGTCGGACTCTTACTACTTAAAAGTTATCAAAGTAGTCCCTGAAAGAGATCTGACAAAGATCCAAGAAAGAGGACTACATAACTTAAAGGAGACCAACATAACCAAGTCGGACTCCTACTACTGAAAAGTTGTCAAAGTAATCCCTGAAAGAGACCTGACAAAGGTCCAAGAAAGAGGATTACAAAAATAACTTAAAGGATACCGATATAACGAAGTCGGACTCCTACTACTTAAAAGTTATCAAAGTAGTCTCTAAAAGAGACCTGACAAAGGTCCAAGAAAGAGGATTACAAAATAACTTAAAGGAGACCGATATAACGAAATCGGACTCCTACTACTTAAAAGTTATCAAAGTAGTCCCTGAAAGAGATCTGACAAAGATCCAAAAAGGAGGACTACAAGTAACTTAAAGGAGACCGATATAACCAAAGTCGGACTCTTACTACCAAGAAGTTATCAAAGTAATCCCTGAAAGAGACCTGACAAAGGTCCAAGAAAGAGGATCACAAAAATAACTTAAAAAGAGATTGACCTGACGAAGTCAATCTCCTACAAACAAGTTATAAAAGTAATCTCTGAAAGAGGGAATTACAATAATAACTTAGAAAGGAACCGGCCACAAATACGGAAACCCGAGAAACAAGCTGGACCCCACAAATCGAAACCTCAAAGGATTCAAACTACAAACAACAAAGTAATCTAAGGAGATCGAGCAGCAAGATTTCAAACATCAATAGAAAAACAAAAAGATGTCAACTCAAGCAACTACTTCTACTTTGTAATGTTATAAGGCCTGGAAGGCCACCAAAACCTACCACAAAAAAGATAACAAGTTACCTTTTGTTTTTCAAAATAAAAAGTTGCTAGACAAGCAACTAGAAAGTATCAGCAAATAAATAAAAAAGTTCTAAAAGAGCCCACAAGCCGGGCCAACTACACAAATTTTTAAGAAGAGATCAACAAGCATCAGGAACCTTCTTGGCAGCATCAGGACAAGGAGAAGGAGGGCGAGTCTGGATCGGCACAGCATCCACAGTTCCATCCTCTCGATTCAGGATCTAGCAATCCAAGTCGGGCACAGCAGGAGGAACCGAAGAGGTCGGCACTTGGGTAGAAGACACAGGGGGAGGAACAACATCATCATCATCACCCTCATCATTAGGGACAATCTTGCCATCCCTGACTATATTATCCAAACTAAAAAGGGTGAGATCGACCTCGGGAGCAATGACCCGAACTTGCTCCTTCAAGTTCTCATAAGCAGCAGTCACGCTGCCAACGAGATGACCTTGAAGCTCAGAATAATCTTCTCGGGCATGGTCGAGCTCCTCCCTCAGGCGCAGCACCTCTCGATAAGAGGTAACATAACTATCCTTGTGCATCAAGACTGCATCCTCAGCCAACCTCAACAAAGCTGCCAATGACTGAGAACTCGCCTCTTCATTCTTCAAGTCCTTCTCCAGCTTGGCCACCTTCGTCTCAGGCTCCTCATTTAACTCCTTCATCCGATCAAACTCTTGTTTCGCCTCCTCCATAAACGCTTTAGTGGCGTGGAGAGGAAGATTCTGAGCAGTCCGATATATGGCAGCCAACATATATGCCATCTTCACATGATTTCGGGCCATGAATTCCAAGTGATGAAGGATGGACACATCGTCCATGGAGAGAGCACCGTAGGGACCGATTTGTTGATCCACGAATTCAATAGCATTAAAATCAGGAGCATCGAGGTCGAAGGGCTCAGCAGTTTTTTATTTTTTTATTGGAAGGAGCAACAGAAGGAGCAGCAGAGGTGACGTGAGGGTCTGCCAAACGAACTCGGGGTGTAGGAATCACCTTCTTCACCCCGGCGGAACTCTGCACTGATGGCTTCTCGCGCACTTGGCAGGATCCCTCCCCAGCCGCCTGGGCAGCAGCATTTCTGGCAGCAGTCGCCCTCTGCGCCCTCTTATAAGCTTTCATGGATTCATTATTCTTCATTGCCTCTGCAAACAAAACAGAAAACTCAGCTACAAGTCGGATAAGTCGGAAAAGATAGCTACAAGCAACATAAACAAAATAATAAAAGAAACACAAGATACCCAGTTCAGTTTGAAGAAGAGTAGGATTGGTTAGAAATTTCTTTGTGTCAAGATGGGGAGGTTGACCCCAGCGTTCTTCCAAGATAGTCACAAAGGCTAGCTCAGCCTCATCCAACATTTCCCACGAATACCTGGAGACCCTCACATCTTTTTGCCATTCCAAGGGAAAAGCAAGTTCGTCATTCTCATCCAGAAAAAAGGGTCGAGCTCCTTCAACAGCTCGGACCTTGAAAAAGTAGTTTTTAAAATCACGGAACGACTCGTCAAACATGGAAAAAACCTTCTTCCCCTGGGTAGAACGAAAGGAGACCCAGGCCGACCTCTTTTTTACCACACCGGGCTTAGTCAAGACAAAAAAATAGAAAAAGAGAGATTGGGAAGCAGGAATACCAAAACCATCGCACAGCAATTCGAAAATTTTAATAAAACCCCAGGAATTGGGGTGAAGTTGAGAAGGGGAAACATTACAACACCATAACAGGTCAGTTTCGAATTTGGTAAAAGGAAGGGTGATACCCAACTGACCAAAGAAAAAATCATAAGCATAAAAGAAAGGGCGACCATCAACAACTCGAGTCGAAAAGCAGACTCTCTCGTCAGAAGAGGGAGGGACAAGTTCATAATTCTTCTCATCACCAGAATTACTACAGACACTGTGAAACTGCCTAAGCTGAGTACAAAATTCGGAATCAACCAGCGAGACACACATAAGAACCATGGAGTCCACCCAATCAGCCATACCCACGGGAACCTGGGATGGCATTTCGACAACGTTATTTCGGGAAGACATGAGGTCAACTAAATCCTACAAAAAGAAAGGAAGAATGGATTACACAAAAACATCTCGGACAGAGGGCAAAACATCTCGATGGGCGGATAAACAAAAGGGAAAACCCTAAGACTCAAGACAAAGGATCTTGGGGCATCCCTTGGAGGCAGTAAACAAGCAAGGTTTTCAAGTTATTTCTACGGCCTACATTCCAGCACTCATCAAAACAAAATCCAGAAAGAAAACAAAGGAAGCAAAAACGCAAAGGACCACACTTCTACAGTTTACTAGCAAAAAACATTACTTCTACAGTATATCAGAAATATCAAAAAAGACCAAGCAGCAAAGGCGCAAACTTTCTTTTGAAATCAAGCAAAAAATCATCAGCCAAGGCACAAACAGAAACGGCGGCAACATGCAAAAGAAAAAGATTCAAGCAACAAGAAAAAGATTCGCACCAAAAAGCAAAGAAATTCCAGAGCATGCAACAAGTCAAGCATGATAAAAAACAGAAAGATCCAAACTTTCTCCAAAAAGAAGATCAAAAGGAAAACCCCATCGCAAAGACAAAAACAAACGAGGAAAATACGAAATGGGACTAACCTGGAGACCGAAGAAGCTGCGAGGGAGAGTGGAAGCGCAGAGACAAAGGCTGCCCAGAAAAATGCCAAGCGACGAAAGCAGAAGCGCAAGCGAAAGACAGAAAACGAGAGAGTGAAAGAAGAAATGTGAAGAAGTTACGAAAAGGGCGAAGGAGAGAAACTGTTTTCCTGAGTGCAAAATTCAAAAAATAGAGAAGTTAGGGGAAACGGGGCAATTAAATGCCAATTAAATGAGGATATTAAAACCGCTTGCATTCCCAAAACAGCGCCGATATAAAAGCGTGCGCTTTTAAAGGAAAAACGTTCTACATTCAAAAGCTTCTACAAAGGAATCGACAAAATGCTTGAGTTTGGCTTCACTAGAGAAGGACCGAAGTCAAGAACTCGACCTCAAAAAAAAGACCGAGCTCAAGCAGGGGCACTGTTCATACCCTGGGTCGAACTGTCCGACCCGGGATGATTGGTGGCAAAACGACTAACCTCTTCAGGTCCGACTATCCGACCTCTTCTTAAAGAGATCGGCCAAATCGACAGGAGAGCCCAGTAAAGGGCCCAAATAGAGGAACACGACCCAAATCCAAAGGCAGTTCAAGCCTACAGAGATAAAGGCGGTTCCCTTAAGGATAAGCTGACTTCACTCAAGATAAAGATAAGATAAGATAAGATAACTAACTTATCTTATCAGAAAGGTCAGCCCACACTACTATAAATACACTGGAGCACCCAGGTATAACTCATATACTGATTCTACATAACATCTGCTTAATACCCATGCTAACTTAAGCATCGGAGTCTCTTGCAGGTACCCCCCACCCTTCGGTGACGGAGGATCAGCAGCACGTTCAAGTCCAAACAAGTCGGACGTACCAGCTCCGGCCTCCATTTACCAGCCGTACACATCGGTTCTGACCAGTACAGAAGATCTCGTCCGAGATCAACCTATAGTTTCAGGTAATCCTCGGAACACTAACGTTCTCAACCCCACAGTTTCACTTAACGTTAACACCACTAACGCCCCAAGCTAAAGTCCATACCTACTGCACACTTTCTCTGCAAGTAAAGTTGAGCCCACTGAAGAAGATAACTGCTTCAACTCAAGATCCAAAGGCCCATATCCAAGACTTGAAGAAGCAACTAGAAGATCAGAAGAATAGTATAAATAGGGAGAACTTTGAACTAGAAAGGAAGCTTTTGGCATTATTAGAATTAGTCTCTGTATTTTTTACTTTCTCTGCAACTTCTAGTTTAACTTTTCGGAATGCATTCTCCATCTTTGTTTTCCATTTCTAGAGCTATGAACAACTAAACCCCTTTCATTGGGTTATGGAGCTCTGTTGTAATTTGATGGATCAATAATAGTTTTCATTATTCTTCTTCTTTCTTTTCTCTTGATTTTACTAGAAAGCTTTCAATCTTCACCCAATTGAGTAGTTATCTTGGAAAAGAAGCTATTCATACTTGGATCTCTTCGGAACCTTGGAAGAGGAATGAAGAGATCATGCTAGAAATACTTTCTCATGTTGGACCAAATTGGGGTTTGGATGGATATAGTGACATATAATCCTACCAACACTTTGATTTGAAAATACATTTGGTATAATCAGTGACCATACCTCATCTCTTCTCATGAGCAATTGGACCAAGGAATTGGCTATTAATCAAGATTTGAGAGATTGAATTACCAAGAAATTGGAATTCAATCACTTAAGATTGCCAAGGAGATCAATGAAGGCATTGATTGAGGAAGAGATGAAAATGAACTTGATCCAGAGGATGCAACATCTTCTAAGCCCGATGAACTCCCCATTTCTGATCTTACCCATTCTCTTTAATTTTTTCCAATTACTTTTATGATCATCTTCCTCATTCCCATTTAAGATTCTGCAATTTATTTTCCGTCATCTATTTTCAGCTCTTTATTTCCAGCATTTACATTTTCTACTATTTACTTTCCCGCCATTTAATTTCCTGTAACTCTCAAACCAAATTCTGCTTAGCTCAACTAGAACATTCCTCCAATTAAAGTTGCTTGACCAATCAATCCCTGTGGGATTCGACCTCACTCTTTTGTGAGTTATTACTTGACGACAATTCGGTATACTTGCCAAGGGAAATCTGTTGAGAGACAAGTTTTCGTGCATCAAGTTTATGGCGCCGTTGCTGGGGATTGATTTTGTATCAACAATGATTAAATTGGTGGATAACTAGATTGAGCATTTTCCTTTTGTTTGATTTAGTTTCATATAAGTAATTTACTTTCAGCTTTAGTTATTTCTTTCCCTTTACCTTTCACCCATTAGTGGTGTTACCTGCATTTTGTTTTAATATTTGGTTCACTGACCCACTAACTGTTTGATATATTGCATCACTCACACTAACAGCATTTCTGCAGAAAATATTGTCTGCATCTATCTTTCTTGCTTGTGCCTTATTGGGTGTATGACAGGTAGAAGAGGAGGAGTACTTTGAACCAGACATGGATGAGAATATGGAGAACCATCATGAAGAAGAGGCTCACAACCATGGCAGAGAAGGTCCAGCGCATCAGGCTGGACAAGAGAGAAGAGTTCTGGGTTCTTACATCAACCCAAATCCAGAAAACTGTGGAAGTAGCATCCAAAGGCCAACCATACATGCCAACAACTTTGAACTAAAGCCACAGCTCATCACCCTTGTTCAGAAAAATTGTTCATTCGGAGGAAGTGTCCAAGAAGACCCCAATCAACATCTAACCACCTTCCTGAGGATATGCGATACTGTGAAGTCTAATGGTGTTCACCTTGACACCTATAGACTACTTCTATTTCCCTTCTCACTCAAGGACAAAGCATCTAAATGGCTGGAATCCTTTCCAAAGAAGAGTTTAGCAACCTGGGAAGACGTGGTGAATAAATTCTTGGCAAGATTCTATCCTCCTCAACGAATCAACAGGTTGAGAGCTGAGGTACAAACCTTCAGGCAGCAAGATGGTGAGACTCTATATGAAGCATAGGAGAGGTTTAAGGACTTGGCAAGAAGATGCCCGCCAGATATGTTCAATGAATGGGTGCAGTTGCACATTTTCTATGAAGGCCTTTCGTATGAATCAAAGAAGGCAGTAGACCACTCATCCGGGGGATCTCTGAACAAGAAGAAGACCATTGAAGAAGCCATAGATGTCATTGAGACTGTAGCAGAGAATGACTACTTCTATGCTTTTGAAAGAGGCAACACTAGAGGAGTGATTAAGCTAAACAATGTGGATGCACTGCTAGCTCAAAACAAGCTTATTACCAAGCAATTGGCTGACCTTACCAAAAAAATGGAGAGGAATCAAGTGGTAGCAATCACCACCTCAGCAGCAGCTCAAGAAGGAGTGAATGAAGAAGCAGAGGGTGATCAGGAACAAGCCAACTACATTAGAAATTCACCTAGGCAGCACCATGACCCATACTCCAAAACATATAATCCCGGTTGGAGGAACCACCCAAACTTTGGGTGGGGAAACCAACAGGATCAAGGCCAAGATCAGAGATGCCACAACCCCAACAACAATGCAGCTCACCAACACTCCACACAGAGGTCATATCAACACCCACCTAATAACACCTCTCAACATCCATACCAAAGTCAAAATGGCCCTTCTCATCCTTCCAATCTCAACTCTCCATCATCGGAAGAAAGACTATCAAGGATTGAGACTCTACTTGAGGGCATATGTAAGGAAATCCAAGATAACAAGGTGTTCAAGGAGGAGGTGCGAGCCAATATCAAGAACCAGGGAGACACCATCAAGAGGCTGGAGTTTCAAGTGGGATACCTTTCTGAGAAGATCCCCAAACCTACTGATAGCTTCCCAAGTGACACAGAGAAAAATCCAAGAGGTGAAGCAAAGAAGGTCAGATGGGAAGATTGCAAGATGGTTACTATGAGTGATAAGGAGACTGAGGAAGAGCCGAACAAACCATTAGAATAACCTGAAGATACATCAGCAGGAAAGCAGGAAGAGAATCATCAAGAAACCACAATCACACAGAAGGAGCTGCTGAGACTCTATGCACCCTTTCCCCAAATACTCAATGGTGGTGTAGAGAAGAGAATATACTCAAGGTTTCTTGACATGTTTGCATCTCTCCATGTAAACATACCATTCATCAAGGCCCTCCAGCAAATGCCCTCATACATTAAGTATATGAAGGAGCTGCTAACTAGGAAAAACTCACTCAAGGGAGGACAAACAATAGTGATGAATAAGGAGTGCAGTGCTCTCATTCAAACAGAGTTTCCTATAAAAAGGAAGGACCCAAGGAGTTTTCACATCCCCTGTGCCATAGGAGAAACACTGATTGATAAGGGACTCTGTAACTTGGGAGCAAGCATCAACTTAATGGCACTATCTCTAATGAAGAAGCTGCAGATCAATGAGCTAATGCCCACAGACGTAGTCATCAGGCTGGTTGACAAAACTCAAAAACAAGCAGTGGGAGTGGTCGAAAATGTGTTGGTGAAAGTGGGAAACTATTTCCTCCCCACAGATTTTGTCAAATTGAAAATGGAAGAGAGTCCCATCCACTCAATCATATTGGGAAGACCGTTCCTAGCTACAGCCAGAGCACTCATAGATGTGGAGCGAGGAGAGCTAATACTGAGGATACATGATGAATAACTCGCATTCAATATCTTCAAACCCTCACAAGAAGCAGACCAGGAAAACAAGGAACCAAGGAAAAATCACAACAAAGAACTGGTAGAAGAAACAAGCATTGAAGCACAAAATGTACACCTGGGAATCCCCTTGGTTGATAAGCGAAACATCCAGAAGGTGTCACAGCTAAAGGAAACTCAAGTGGAGCCAAACCATCAGAATAATATGAGACCAGCAACAAAATCTCCCTAGGAAAAGAGACCACAAAGAGCAGGATAACAGCAAAAGAAACAAAGAAGAAGGCACCAAGGAGATGGAGGAACAAGAAGATCCCTACAGAAGATTTCTCTCCAGGGGATAAAGTAATCTCAGCTTACTTCTCAAATATCCCACCTCATCTCCCCACCATCCCATCTCTGCTACCCAAGGTTTTCACCATCAACAAAGTTCTCTCCCTAGAACATGTAGAGATCCTTGATGAAGCCAATGGATATAGGTTTACTGCAAGAGGAGAAGATCTGAAGCACTACCAACCACCCTGACAAAAGGCAGAACGTCAAGCTAATGACACTAAAGAAGCACTTCATGGGAGGCAACCCATGTTTTACATGCTTTTAAAGTAGTTAATAAAATAAGGTTCATGAAATTCAAATCAACTTTGACATATCCTTGAATGCAACATATAGTGAAGAACAAGTTTGGTGTTCAAGGCACACTAAGAGAACATGAATGCAACTCATAGCATGTCACTCTTAGCACCTTGAACAAATCTTCTTACCCACAGTGCCACAAACTAAGTTTGGTGTCACCAATGTTGCATACATGGACATTTAGTTGGTTAGTTGGTTTGCACTCATGAATAGCAATTAGTAACTAGAAACAAAAATTTTAAAAAGTAGTTACTCTTTCTCTTTTTTTTTTTAAATGTTGCCGCCACTTTCCACAATTTTATTAATCATATTTCTTTTATTTTGTAGGAGAATTGATGGGACAATTGAAGGAGGATTCGGCCACCACAAAAAGAGAGGACTATATACGTGTCTTCAAGGGGATTGCTTTGGGAATTATTTCCATGCAACATTGGAAGAAGAACAAGCTTGGAAACTGAACCAACCCCATCATAAAGTTGATGATCCTTGAGCTCATCCATTGTTAAACCCCATCCGTCCATCACACAACCACCCCATCAATCCACACCTTTCATTCACTCATCACTTTTCTATATAAGTGATTCCTAGTCCGTACTCCCCTTCACATTCCAATTCCCATTCTTATTACTTCACACCTTCGGAACCCAAATCCCTTCATCTCACCCTATCCAAACCCAACCGAATTCCACCATTTATCCACAACTCCTCAACACTTTCACACATCAACTCTTACTCATGGCATCATCGAGCTCCAAGAGGCAAAAGAGAAAGGAACCAGTTGAGGGCAGCCCTTTTGATGAAGGGAAATTCAAAACTGCATTCCATAAACTTGAATTTGAACGAATAAAGCTCAAAAAGATATTACCTGAGTTAACATTCCAGTTCAACGAGGATGAATGCCCACAGATTCGAGAGAAGATCGAACAAAGGGGTTGGCAAAGGCTCACGAACTCAGAAGCAAAGATAAATGCAAACCTCATCAAAGAATTCTATGCAAATGTGGTCAGAGAAGACAAAACTAAGGCCCCCACCTTCAAAAGTTATGTGAGAAGAACATAGGTGGACTTCAGCCCCAATGCCATAACGAGGGTTCTTCAGCTGAAATTGCCACATTTTGATGAGCCCAGCTATCACGTGAGAATAAGTAATGGCCCTGACAATGATGAACTTGAAGAAATTGTGAATGATATGTGTGTTATAGGATCTGACTGGGAAAGGTATTCAGATAGAAGACCTCGGTTCATCAGGAGAGGAGACCTCATCCCGGAAGCCAAGGGATGGTTTGAGCTCGTGAGGAGATCTATCCTCCCAACTGCAAACAATTCGGAGGTTAACACTACTCGAGCTACTATGGTACATTGCTTAATAAAGGGTGGAGGCATCAATGTGCACGAGATTATAGCTGAGGGGATTCAAGAGTCAGCCGGAAGAATGATCCAGGTGCTAGACTTTGGTACCCCAGCACCATCCTTAGACTGTGCACGAAAGCCAAGGTAGTCTTCGAGGACAGCAATCCAAGTTAGGTGAACCCTGGAAGGTCAGTCACGCTACAGCGAATAACTTATGTGGCACCCGTCCAACAACAAAGAAGACCTCAAATAGGGAAAAGAACAGCACAAGAGGGGCCTCACCGAGAAGAATCTCATCAAGAAGAATACCAGCAAAAAGATTACTATGATCCAACCAACATCAACTTAAATCACATTCACGAAGCCATTGAGGAGCTAGTGATGAGCGGATATTTTATACACTTTTTGGGGTTAATTTCATATAATTTTTAGTATGTTTTAGTTAGTTTTTAGTTTATTTTCATTAGTTTCTAGGAAAAATTCATATTTTTGGACTTTACTATGAGTTTGTATATTTTTCTGTAATTTCAGGTATTTTCTGGCTGAAATTGACGGAGCTGAGCAAAAAATCTGATTCAGGCTGAAAAAGGACTGCTGATGCTATTGGATCCTGACCTCTCTTCACTCGGAATGGAATTTCTGGAGCTACAGAAGTCTAATTGACGCGCTTCCAATTGCGTTGGAAAGTAGACATCCAAGGCTTTCCAGAAATATATAATAGTCCATACTTTGCTCAAGGATAGATGATGTAAACTGGCGTTCAACACCAGTTCCATGTTGCAGTCTGGCGTCCAGCGCTAGAAACACGTTACAAGTTGGAGTTCAACGCCAGAAACAGGTTACAGCCTGGCGTTGAACGCCCAAAACAGCCCAGGCACGTGAGAAGCTTTAGTCTCAGCACCAGCACACACCAAGTGGCCCCAGAAGTGGATTTCTGCACTATCTATCATAGTTTACTCATTTTCTGTAAACCTAGGTCACTAGTTTAGTATTTAAACAACTTTTAGAGATTTATTTTGTATCTCATGACATTTTAGATCTGAACTTTGTACTCTTTGACAGCATGAGTTTCTAAACTCCATTGTTGGGGGTGAGGAGCTCTGTTGTGTCTCGATGAATTAATGCAAGTATTTCTGTTTTCCATTCAAACATGCGTGTTCCTATCTAAGATATTCATTCGCACTTCAACATGAATGTGATGAACGTGACAATCGTCATCATTCCCCCACTAACGCGTGCCTGACAACCACCTCCGTTCCACCGTAGAATGAATGAATATCTCTTGGATCTCTTAATCAGAATCTTCGTGGTATAAGCTAGATTGATGGCAGCAATCAAGAGAATCCAGAAAGTCTAAACCTTGTCTGTGGTATTCTGAGTAGGATTCAGGGATTGAATGACTGTGACGAGCTTCAAACTCGTGAGTGCTGGGCGTAGTGACAGACGCAAAAGGATAGTAAATCCTATTCCGGTACGATTGAGAACCTGCAGATGATTAGCCGTGCGGTGACAGCACACCTGGACCCTTTTCACTGGAAGGATGGATGGTAGCCATTGACAACGGTGATCCACCAACACACAGCTTGCCATAGGAGGACGTGCGTGTGTCAACAAGAAGATAGAGAAAAGCAGAAATTCAGAAGACCAAGCATCTCCAAAACACCAACATATTCTCCAGTACTGCATACAAGTATAATTTGTGTTCTGCCTTTTACTTTTTACAATTCAAACTAAAAAATATTATTGATATTATATCTTGACTAAGAGTTACATGATAACCATAGCTTTCTTCAAGCCAACAATCTCCGTGGGATCGACCCTTACTCACGTAAGGTATTACTTGGACGACCCAGTGCACTTACTGGTTAGTTGTGCGAAATTTTAAGAGAGTAATGTGAACATTGACATCACAATTTCGTGCACGAGCTAGCAAGGAGTTATATGGAGGGACAAGAACAACAACTGCACATTCAAGCCCAAAGGATGGATCGTCAAGAAGAACTGCTTTCTAATTGGATGAATCAACAAGGGAAGTGACAGAAACAGCAAATGGAACACTACTCCCAGCTCACTCAAGCCATCAATCAAGTGACTGAAAGGCAAGAGCGTCAAGACAAACGCCATCAAGAACTCAACCAACAACAGCTAGCTCAGATGAAGGCATTCAATGAGTTCAGCGTACTGAATGAAGGACGGCAACTACATAGGGAGGAGTTCAACATAAACACTCAAGCCAAGTTGAACTATATGTCTGGTCATATGTATAATCTGCACTCTGCAATCCTTAGGTATGATGAAGTCCAAAAAGAGCTAACAGAACAAGAGGAAAAGAAGGTGAAACAACAGAAGGAAACATTAAAAAAGAAGATGAAAGATGCTGGCTTCTGGAAAAAGTTGATTGGAAAAGGAAAGGGAAGTGGGAGTTCAAGCACTCAAGAAAAACACAAAGAGGACAAACAAGAGGGAGAGCATGAGTAATCCCATGAGTAAAAGGTGGTGGAGTTCCCTCATTATCCCATCTTTTTCAAGTTTTAAATAAGGAAAATCATGTATGAGATAGAACATGCTTCCATAGTAGCTTAGGAATTTTCAATTCTGTCCTTAGTATTTTCATTGCTTAGGTCATATGTGTGCGGGTTCAAGTTACCTATCTTCATCTGCATCTTGCTTATTGTATGTTTGTCCTTTTAAGCTAAATAAAAAGAGATGTTATGAAAGACCAGAGTGGAGTTCAATTTGTGGAGTAAGTCCTTAAATTTGTGGTATAGTAATCACTTAGCTAAGTTGGTTCACCAACAAGGTGGGAAGGCAACTATCTGTCCTGAATCATATGCTTGAAACACACCCCATGAGACTAGCTAAATAATAAGATCCCAGTAAGAAAAAGGAAAAGAACACTAACAGTTGAAAAAGAAAGAAGGGTAATAAAGAATAAGGCTAGGCACCAAGGGCTTGAACCTTGAGGGATGTGTCTGTGGTGCTCTTGTACCAAGGATCTGCTTGGATGAATAAGTTCTTAGGAGTGCTTCATCACTTGGTAACTTGGGTTAACTAACCCGGGATTATCAAATGAAAATCCACTATCAAGAGCAACCTTGCTACAGAACATTTAGTAACCCAAAGAGGTGCTGGACACCAAGACCTCAAGGAAAGAAAATAACAAACCATGTGCCTGTGGTGTGCATGTATGGGGGAGAGAGACTTGAGGGAGTAAGTCCTTAGGGGTATTTCAACACATAGCACCTTGAACCAACTGGTTCGGGAGTGTTGGCTGGAAAACTTATCTTAAAGAGTCGCCCTCTCACAGAACACTTAGCCTAAGGATGCAATAAACCTTGGAAAGACAAAGGGATCAATAAATAACAGTCTCAAAGGGTGCCATCAAGTGAGTATTCCAAGGCATGATAAAGGTCTGAAAGCCAGTAAAGGAATGAACCTAAGTTGCTATGCATGAAATCCCATAAAACCAAGGACATGACTTCCACAAGAATGATTCATTCATCTTGTCATTTCATTCATCATTCTCTTGTTCCAGTACTTGCTTAGGGACAAACAAGCTTTAAGTTTGGTGTTGTGATGCCAGGACATTTTGGCCAGTTTCACTGACCTTTTCTTTATGGTTTTAGGGTAGTTTCATGCATTTTCTTAGGAAATAAGCAAGTTTTGGATAAATAATCACTTACATCTTGATTCAAGCAAACATTGTGAATTTTACATGATTTTATGAGAATTATGCATGAATTAAATGATAAAATTGAATGATGCATGTCTCATAACTTGGATTAGAGCTTTGATGCACTTTATTGCTTGATTTCAGGACAAAGGAAGCAAGGAAGAACCACGTTAGTAGCCACGTTAGTCTAGCTAATGTGACCACTAACGTGGAATGGAGGCTAGCTTGTAACGTTAATGAGAAAAGTGATCGCCATTAATGCCTTCGTGAGCCATCATAGCCCACGTTAGTTGCCACGTTAACTATGTTAACGTGGAAGCTAACGTGGAAGAGAAGTAGAACTCCAATGTTAGTGGTAAAAGTAAGTGCCACTAACGTTCCAAAGTGGCAGCTGGCCACGTTAAGAGTCACATTAACTCAGTTAACGTGAACTCTAACGTGGATGAGGAAGATAATGCCAACGTTAGTGACACTCACCTTTGTCACTAACGTTGGACTAAGCTCATATTTGCCACGTTAAGAGTCACGTTAATCTAGTTAACGTGGACTCTAACGTGGAGGGAGCAAGGAATCACCAACGTTACTGACACTCACCTTTGTCACTAACGTTGGATTAAGCCACTATGAGCCACGTTAGTTGCCACGTTAATTACATTAACGTGGAAGCTAACGTGGAGAAGAGGGATGATGAGCCAACGTTAGTGACACTCACGTTTGTCACTAACGTTGGAGATGGCTATCAATACCATGTTAGAAGTCATGTTAACCTAATTAACGTGAACTCTAACGTGGGAAGTAGGGGCGTTTTGAAGCGTTAGTGACAAAGGTAAGTGTCACTAACGCTCTCGAAGATTTGGCAAGCCTACGTTAAAGGCCACGTTAACTATACTAACATGAACTCTATAGTAGGGAGAAAGGGGTACTCTCAACGTTATTGGAAAAGGTAAACCCCAGTAACATTTGCGAAGGGCCAAGAAGCAAGGTTAGTGGTCACGTTAGTGCCACTTAAGTTGAAGTTAACGTGGACCATTTTTGGGTTAGGAACGTTAGTGAAAAAGGTGATTGTCACTAACGTTCTCGACCCCACAGTTTCACTTAACGTTAACACCACTAACGCCCCAAGCTATAGTCCATACCTACTGCACACTTTCTCTGCAAGTAAAGCTGAGCCCACTGAAGAAGCAACTAGAAGATCAGAAGAATAGTATAAATAGGGAGAACTTTGAACTAGAAAGGAAGCTTTTGGCATTATTAGAATTACTCTCTGCATTTTTTACTTTCTCTGCAACTTCTAGTTTAACTTTTTGGAATGCACTCTCCATCTTTGTTTTCCATTTCTAGAGCTATGAACAACTAAACCCTTTCATTGGGTTAGGGAGCTCTGTTGTAATTTGATGGATCAATAATAATTTTCATTATTCTTCTTCTTTCTTTTCTCTTGATTTTACTAGAAAGCTTTCAATCTTCACCCAATTGAGTAGTTATCTTGGAAAAGAAGCTATTCATACTTGGATCACTGATAAACCACTATTTTATAGTTTATCTTGTGCTCAATTGAGTGGTTTTTATCAACTCTTTACCTACTTATTCATACTATTTGCATGGTTTTACATTTGCCTTCCTAATTATGTGCTATGATTGAAAACATGCTTCTTTGATCTTACAATTGCTAATATTAATCCTCTCTTATTACCATTAGATGCCTTGATATGTGTGTTAAGTGTTTTCAGATATTATAGGGCAGGAATGGCTTAGAGAATGGAAAGGAAGCATGCAAAAGTGGAAGGAATACAAGAAGTTGAAGGAACTGCAAAGCTGTCAGCTTGACCCTCTCGCACTAAAACAGCCATAACTTGAGCTACAGATATCCAAATGACGCGGTTCCAGTTGCGTTGGAAAGCTAACGTCCGGGGCTTCAATTTGACATATATTATGCCATAGTTTCCCTGATGCTAGGTGATGCGGTTCGCAGTGGCGAAAAACAAGCGTGGCAGATTTCTTCTCCAGCGATTTCTGGGCTATTTTCGACCCAGTTTGCGGCCCAGAAAACACAGATTAGAGGCTATAAAGTGGGGGAATGCATCCATATATGATCAAGCTTTCATATTCACAGTTTTAGGAGTAGATGTAGTTTCTAGAGAGAGAGGTTCTCTCCTCTCTCTTAGGATTTAGGATTTAGGACTTCTCTTAGTTTTAAGAGTGCCTCTCGATCCTAGGTTCAATGTTCCTTTTATTTACTTTTCCAATTTAATTTATGAATATCCATGTTAAGATTTGAATATTTTATTTAATATAATTTGAGGTATTTCAGACTTATGATTGCTCTCTTTAATTTATTAATGCTCTCTGTTTATCCAAATTATATTTATTCAGGTAGACTTTCTTCCTTTTTGACTTTGGTTAAATAATTGGTGACTCTTGAGTTATCAAACTCATTGTTGATTGAAAATTGGAATTCTTCAAGAATTAATTCGAGTTCCAATAACTCTAACTTTTTCGAAGGAAAGACTAGGATCTGAGGAATAAAAATTAATTCATCCACTTAACTTACCTTCATAGTTAGAGGTTAAAAAAGTGGGAGAAAAATCCAATTCTCCTTACAGTTGATAAGGATAACCAGGATAGGACTTCCAGTTATAATACCTTGCCAAGAGTTTATTTTATTATTATTATTTTATTTTTCTTATCATTCAACATACTGCTTCCTTACTTTCCGAAACATCTAATTTACAAGACTCATAACCAATAATAAGAACATACATCCCTGCAATTCCTTGAGAAGACGACCCGAGGTTTAAATACTTGGTTATCAATTTTAAAAGGAATTTGTTAATTGTGACAACCAAAACGTTTGTATGAAAGGACTTTTGAAGGTTTAGAAACTATACTTGCAACGAGGATTTATCCGCAAATTTCTAGGCCACGCAAAAGTTCTCTCTTCAAAATGGCGCCGTTGCCGGGGAATTGCAAACGTGTGCCTTATTATTGGTTATTGTAAATATTTGCTTTTTACTTGTTTATTTATTTTTATTTTTGTTTTTATTCTTTTTTGTAAATTAAGAGGTTATTGGTTTTTATTTTTCAAAAAAATTTTTTTTTATTCTTCGTGTTCATCTTGATCTTCAAGTTGTTCTTCGTGTTCATCTTGACCTTCAAGTTGTTCTTAGTTGTTTTCTTCATTTTGATCTAAAAATTTTTAAGTTTGTCATCATTTTATTGTTTTTCTCTTTCCTTATTAGATTCAAAAATTCAAAATTTAAAAATCAAATTTCAAAATTCAAATTTAAAAATTTTTAAAATTCAATTTTAAAAATTTTTCAAATTTCAAATCTCAAATTTCAAAAATTCAAATTTCAAAAATTTAAAATTCAAATTTCAAAAATTTCAAATTTCAAATTTCAAAATTTAATTTTCAAATTCAAAATTTAAATAACCTTTTAATTTAAATTTGTTTTTATTTTCGTTTTTAATTTTTATTTGCTACTATGAACTCTCACCCCTTTGGCTATGAGTCTGGTTACAATTATGTTGCAGGAAGAAGAAATTACAATGAGAACTGGCATCAAGGTTGGAACAATCAAAGATTGGAGGAGCCACAAGGATTTGATCAACCCTCATGGCAACAGCCACCTCCAATGGACTATCAACAACCACCACCATATGCCTATGAACCCTCTCCTCAAAATAACTCTGGACCACCATACTCACAAGCCCCTTACCACCAAACACCTTCATATGACCCTAACCCACATCCACCATACCAACCACCCTATGAACCGAATGAGCCATACATAGATCCACCCTAACCTCTATTGGTAGCAATACACTCATCTCTAACATTATTGGTCTCACCTCTACACTCCAAAATCTTATATCCCACATGAACCAACCCTCTACCTCCAATATTCAACCCTCAAGCTCTAGTGCACTTCCTTTTCAACCACATAATGATCTTTTCATCCCATCACCACCCTCCATGGAAGAGCACCCACATCCATCAATCCAAGAGCAAGATGATCCCAATTATGCTATTGATATAGAACAGGAAAGAAGGAATCATCTTCGCGAATCCATACTTCATAAAGAGCTAGAGGAGGCCCTACGGGTAAAGGTAGGAGAGACCCTTGAAGATGAAGGAGTAGTTGAAAGGAGTTGTCATGGAAAGAAAATCATCGAGGATGAGTATGATTTTATACTTAAACAACTGGACAAAGCAGCAATTATTAAAAAGGAAGAAGTGGTTGCAAACTTAAGGGATGTTGTACCTCCATTGGAAAGTCCAGTCACAGAGCCTCCTTCCACAGTGTTTGATGTTGATATTGATGTTGAGGAGGGTGTACAACTCCAAAGCATATCATAGTTGAAGACTTGAAAAAGGTTAATCAAGAGATGGAGATTCAAGAAGAAGAAGCACAACTTCCTATGCCTTTGGTAAGTAGTGCAGAAGAGACTGAATTGGAAGAAATCTACCAAGATGAAGAGGTTGAAATTAAAGAAGTTTGCAAAGAGGTGGAAGTTGTCAGAGAAGAGCACAAGGGAGTGGAGCTTGCAATTTTGTTAAAAATACCTCCCCCTAAGTTGCCATCATCCTTCCCAACATTCAAGTGGGTAAAATTCACATCGCTTAGCTTTCTAATTCCACTTGAATATGGGCTACTAGAGACGGATGGTCAACTTAGAGCTCTTTGTGGCATAAAGAGTAAGAGGAAGATGGCCAATGGTAAGAATTTTCCTGCAAGGTTCATTATGGTTGGAAGCTTTAAGTTTAAACGCAAAGGTTGGTATAAAGCTCAACTGAATGGGTCTAGGAAGCTGTTTGGATGTCTCAGTGAGAATTCTGACTGTTCACCACCCAAGTGGAAAAATGATGATCAACAAAAGATGGGTGCAAAGGCAAGGTCTGGGACCCCGGAATTCAATCTAGAAATTAGCACTCTTGGGGCCTTGTCACTTGCTTTAACTTACTTGAAGGCTCTCTGCGCTTAGTTTGGGATCCTGGAGGCCATTGGAATTACAAACATTGGTGGAGATTCCTGGATGAATACAAGCATAAGCCACCATAACAAGGAGCTCACCAAATGTCCAACTTAAGGACTCTAACTAAAAGTGCTAGGTGGGAGACAACCCACCATGGTATGATCATTCCTTTCTCATTTTTAGTTAGTTTTATTTATTTTCGAGTTTTATTTTATTTTATTATATTGAACCTGGAGTTTTGCATCACATTCATATTAACACTGCATTCTACACTTTTTCAGATTAAAAAAAAAAAAAGCACGCACGCGACGCGGCAGCGTTGCCGACGCGTCCGCGTCGAGTGGGAATACTGACCTCCCACGCGACCGCGTCAATCACGCGGCCGCGTGCCCTGGAATTCGACGTGAAAAGGGTGCACGACCGAAAGTTGTGCTAGAGTGGTGCTGGATTGGTGCTGAACGCACAATCCTTCCCACGCGGACGCATGACCGAGGCGTCTGCGTCATATGCTTATACTGGCCACTCACGTGATCGCATGCCCCACGCGATCGCGTCAGCCAATATTTGGCATTCAATGATTTTGAACAGAGAGTTGTGCGAGCGCGAGGCTGCCCTCGTGCCAGCAGCATAAAACGGGTCACACGACCGCGTGATTGACGCGACCGCGTCAATCAGTTTAAGCGCAAGTCGCGCGACCGCGTGCCCCACGCGACCGCGTCACTTGCGCCGCACAGCTCATCCAACTCTGCCAAAATATCTTATATTTTTCTTTTCCAACTCCTTATTTTTTTTATCGTTTCTTATTTCTTTCTTCTTTCTTTCTTACTTTATTTATTTCCCTTCTCATTCTTCTTATGTTTTATTTTATTTTATTTATTTGCATACTTTCATTCATTGCATTTTAATTTTGTATATTTTTATTTTCTTTTCTAAATTTATTATTTTCCATTGGTGTTCAAATGTTCTTATTCAACTGTTATATCTTTTCTGGTATTATTTTAGTGCTTATGACTTTCTGATTGGGTAACATTATTTAAATCAATGCTAATCTTTTATGATACTTGTACTTCTTTTGCATTGATATACTATCTTGCATTACCCACATTCCCCTCTCCTTTGTTGCAAATTCTGCACCACTGGTATGCCATGGCTTCTATTGTTTTCTCACGTACATATTGAAGCTTCCATGTAAATGAGACCCTTATCATTTGGCATTAACACCCATATTTTATTTTTTTTCTATCTTTTGGGTTACTTTTCTTCTTTTTCTCTTCTTTCAGGCTGGCCACCGAAGACGGAAAAAGAGAGAAACCTCTAAAAGGGGAGACAAACAAGTCCATCTGCACAATCCTTGAAGTAAAGCATCAGTTGGAACAACCCGTCCACCTGCACATCTCAGCATGCACCGAGGACGGTGCAATCTTTAAGTGTGGGGAGGTCGATACCGATCTCCATGGGTTAGTATTTTCTTATCAACACCAATATTTTAATTTCTTTGTTAATTGCTGCATTTGCATATTTAATTGCATATTTGTTTGATTTTATGCATTTAGTCACTACTTGGTTAAAGTAATAAATTTCTTTTTAAAGATCCTATTTTTGAAAAAATTTCACTAATTTAAAATCAAAATTTTTTTGTGTAAAATTTGTTTGAAGTTGTATTTGGAACATGATTTTTGAGCTAAAGAACACACAACCTGTGAGATTTGAGCTTATTTATATGGTTACATTATTTAACCATAAATATTTTATTCTTGTGTGTTTACTTCTCTGTAATTGTGATCTTTACTTTGTTTCAGTCTATATGTCCAATATTTAGTGTATTTACATGTTTGCATATGATTGAGGCCATTATTTGATTTTAGCTCACTTATCCTAAATAAGCCTACCCTTTACATCACCTTTGTTTGCCACCTTGAGCCTTTTTAATCCCATTTATTTTATATTTTACCACATCAATAGCCTTAAGCAGAAAAACAAATTAAATACCCCAATTGAATCTTTGGTTAGCTTAAAATAGAGATTGTGCATCAACTAAGTGTGGGGAAATTGTGGGAACATGGGTTAATAAGGGAATGTATCATGTTTCTAATTTATTTGAATATTGGAAATTTGGGAACCTACTCATGAAAAACCAAAATAGAAAAATAATAAAAAATCCATGTGCATTGATAAGTCATGCCTATCTCTCTAAAAAAAATCCAAAAATATTCAATAAATAAGTAAATACATAAGGGGACAAAATTACCCCAATGCTAAGTTAATAAAAAAGATCAATGCACATGTGATAAAAGTAAAGAAATATCAAAATTTTGGTACATGAGTATGGGAATCATATAAAAGTGGGACCTATGGGTAGCTAGGCATAAATTTAAAAGTATATAGAGTATATGTATATTAGGTGAAAGCTTAGGTTAATTAAAGATTCAATTTATAAAACTCACTTAGCCATATATACACCTTTACCCTTACCTTAGCCCCATTACAACCTTGAAAAAGACCTCATGATGTTTGCATTTGTATATTAAATATTGTTGATTGGTTAGGTGAAGAACACATTTTAGAAAGCATGACTAGAGAAGAGTAGAGTGATTGACCCTAGATACTTGAGAATTAGAGTGATATACACTACCAGTGAGGGTTCAATGCTTGATTCTATGTTCCCTGCTTTTATGAGCTCTCTTTTTACAAGTTTACTTGTCCTTTATTGTATAATTTGAATTAGTGAAATTTGATTTATATTTGTCTTGGAGAACTTATTTACTTTTAACCAAGTAGGTAGAATTATTTTGCATATAGTTGTATTCATATAGATAAGTTGCATTTCATACATTCTACTACTCCTCTTCAGCTTTATAGCTTCTCTTGAGTTTAGCATGAGGACATGCTAGTGTAAGAGAGAACTTTTGCGTGGTCTAGAAATTTGCGGATAAATTCTCGTTGCAACTATAGTTTCTAAACCTTCAAAAGTCCTTTCATACAAACGTTTTGGTTATCACAAGTAACAAACCCCTTTTAAAATTGATAACCGAGTATTTAAACCTCGGGTCGTCTTCTTAAGGAATTGCAGGGAGGTATGTTCTTATTATTGGTTATGAGTCTTGTAAATTAGGGGTTTTAAAAAGTAAGGAAGCAGTATGTTGAATGATAAGAAAAATAAAATAATAATAATAAAATAAACTCTTGGCAAGGTATTATAACTGGAAGTCCTATCCTGGTTATCCTTATCAACTATAATGAGAATTGGATTTTTCTCCCACTTTGTTAACCTCTAACTATGAAGGTAAGTTAAGTGGATGAATTAATTTTTATTCCTCAGATCCTAGTCTTTCCTTGGGAAAAGTTAGAGTTATTGGAACTCGAATTAATTCTTGAAGAATTCTAATTTTCAATTAACAATGAGTTTGATAACTCAAGAGTCACCAATTATTTAACCAAAGCCAAAAGGGAAGAAAGTCTACTTGAATGAAAATAATTTGGATAAACAGAAAGCATTAATAAATTAAAGAGAGCAATCATAAGTCTGAAATACCTCGAATTATATTAAATAAAATATTCAAATCTTAACATGAAAATTCATAAATTAAATTGGAAAAGTAAATAAAAGGAACATTGAACCTGGGATCGAGAGGCACTCCTAAAACTAAGAGAAATCCTAAATCCTAAATCCTAAGAGAGAGGAGAGAACCTCTCTCTCTAAAAACCACATCTACTCCTAAAACTATGAATATGAAAGCTTGATCATATATGGATGCATTCCCTCACTTTATAGCCTCTAATCTGTGTTTTCTAGGCCGCAAACTAGGTCGAAAACAGCCCAGAAATCGCTGGAGAAGAAATCTGCCACGCTGGTTTTTTGCCACTGCGACGCGTCCGCGTGAGTCACATAACCCCGTTGCCTAGCGTCACAGAAACTATGGCATATTATATATCAAATCGAAGCCCCGGACGTCAGCTTTCCAACGCAACTGAAACCGTGTCATTTGGATCTCTGTAGCTCATGTTATGGCCGTTTTAGTGCGAGAGGGTCAAGCTGACAGCTTTGCAGATAGTATGAATAAGTGGGTAAAGAGTTGATAAAAACCACTCAATTGAGCACAAGATAAACTATAAAATAGTGGTTTATCAATCTCTTCGGAACCTTGGAAGAGGAATGAAGAGATCATGCTAAAAATGCTTTCTCATGTTGGACCAAATTTTGGTTTGGATGGATATAGTGACATATAATCCTACCAACACTTTGATTTGGAAATACATGTGGTATAATCAGTGACCATTGTAACAACCCTAGTTTTTGAAAATCAAATAATTAGTTATTTGTGATTTATTATATTTGTTGATAACTTTATTTTAAGAAAATTAGTTTACTAAAGGTAATTAAATAGAGTTTCACGATAATTGAAGTTTAAATTAATTAGAATTTTTATATAATCCTTATTAGATATTTGGTATAATTGAAATTATAATTTTGATAATTGAAAAATAAGAAGATTTGTATAATTTAATTTAAATAAATTCTATTTTAAATGAATTATGTTATTAATTTGAAGTCATAGGAATTAATTTACTAGAAATGATTAGATTAATTTTTATAAACACTTTATGTTTTAGTCAATTAATATTTATGTACAATTTTTATTATAATTGGTTATTTTATAAATTGAAATTAAAGTCTAGTGATAGAAAAATAATGAGAAGTTATATCATTTAAGTTGAATAATTAATATTGAGTCTAAACTATATTTTATAAAAATGTGATTAATATGTTTATTTTACAATTTAAATTAGAAATAATTAATTGAACTTAGCAATATAATGATAAATAATATTCCTAAATATTTTTAATAGAGTATATTTGATTTTAAAATTACTCTACCCTTCAATTTTATCAAAATATCTATTCATATCTATCCATATTATTTTATAAAATCCTAATTCCTAAACCTAAATTCCCAAATTGAATCAGAAACCCTAATTCCCAAATTAAGAAACCCTAACCCTAGCCCCCACACCAGTCACCACAGCTGCATTCCACCCCCTTCCAACCTTCCTTCAGCGTAACATTCAGTAGCAAAACAGAGAGCATAGAGAGAGGGCTCGATGGAGAGAGTGACGGAGAGCTGAGAAGGGAGAAAGGGAGCTGCGTCCTGCTACTGATCCGCCACCGAACTCGCCGCCCAGCCACCGTCGCGTCGCTGCCCAACCGCCATGGAGTTGCTACCCAGCTGCCGTCTAGCTCACTGCCTTGCTGCCATCAAAGCTCTGCCGCCACCGCTGCCAAGTCGCCATCATGCTTCATCGTTGCCACTGTACGTCGATGGAAGTGGATCTCGTCGCTGCTGCTGCCACCAAGGAGCCCGACGAGAAATGCAGCAGGGAAGCTCCGTTGAGGCTAGTCACCAGCGCTGAAGCCTTCATGGTCGCTGCTGCCGTCCGAGCCACCACCAGAGGAAGCCACTGCATCGCCGGACGTCATCGCAGGAAGACCACAGGGAGGGGGTCGCAAGTTCTGCCCTTGCTTCTGGTTTATGGAATCTGACGAGAACGCACTGCCGCCATTGAGCTGTCTGTTGCTGTTGTAGTCGTTCTGGCCGTCGGAGAACCACTGATGGAGTTCGCTGGAACTGCTCAGAGGTTTTTGTCACTCATTCTGATTCTATCCTATTTCGAGAATCTCACTGCTGCCACTGGAATCACAAACCAGAAAGGGGAGGATGCCGTTTTTCCTTGTTGCTGATGCTGCCATAGAAATAGGTGCTGGAAACTGCTAATGGAGCCGCTGCGTTTAGTGATTTTTGCGAGTTTTGACTCTGAGGTAGGGGATTTATTTTACAAGTTAAATGTTTTTAATTTAGAATACCTACAAAGTTATTTGGATAATTGCAAATAGTTAATAATGATTAAGAGTTGATTAATTGATGTGAATTGTTTGAAATATGTTTGAGAATGGTTAGTTGAAGTGATTATTTTGAATTATGATTAGAATTGAATGTGGTTGTGGTTACTTTGAATTATAATTGAAATTAGATGCGGTTGTGAAATGTGACTGAATTATTGATTCTGCGATGAATTGGTTGAGATTCTGATTTTGAGTGAATTATTGTCTTGTTTGATGTTGAATTGGATATTTGATGAATGGGAACGGCTGTGAAGTTTACTTGTAACTAGTTGAGATTGGTTTTGGTGGTTATTGAAGGATTGGAACTAAGGGATTAAACTGTTTTGAGAACCTATGATTTTCTAAAATAATATAGTAAACTTTAAGAGTATATAAATAATTTTGTAATGCTTAGACTAATTTTCTGTGTCATGATTTATTGATTCTAACTTGGCTGTGATTGTGGCTGGTTCCATTGTCGTAAGTGATTAATTGATGAGGTTGATTTTGGTTTGAGGCTATGCTTGTTACCTAAATTTCGGGTTACATTGATTTCTTAATTTGGTTGTTGAGTTAAGATTTATTTGAAGATGACGGACGTTGTTGCAAGCTGGTTTGGAAAATGTTATTTATTGGATATGCTAATTTGGTTGGATAATTTTGTGTGGAGTATTGAATTGAGTTTAAATGAACCAAGATTGAAATTAAAAATTGTAAGAACAAGTTAAAGTTTATTTGACAAACGGATCTCTTGGAGATTCGAATTTTATCCGATTATGTCAAGTTGGTTGTTATTGTTGATTTAAGGTTAACTGGAGTTGATTATTGAGAATGGTTAAAGGATTGAAGGTTGATTACTGAAATATTTTCCTAAAGTGTGATCTTCAGAATGAAATGGTAACTTTGCTAATAACTAAAGGACTTTAAAAATAACTAGGAATATGAAAAGTTGGTGTTTGGAATGTTAGTTATGAATCTTTGAAGCTGGACTGGTTTACTTTTAAAGAATGGTTTATGGAAACTCTGATTTTAATTGATGTTCGGATGTTTGTCTTAAACTGATTTATAATGAGATGATTATTTAGATTCTGTTGCTGTGATAACTGCTGATAAAAGTTTGATAAGATGTTGAGAAAGAGGGAACCTGTAAGGGTGGCTAAGTCTGAGTTTTAGGGGTGGTGTGCCGAAATTTTATAAAAATCTGAGGTTTCATTTGAAAAGTTATTTTAGAAGCTTTGAATTTGGAAAATTATATTACTTGAGTTTTATTTAGTTAAGAAAAGAATTATTCTATTTTAAATTCGATTTACCAAAAAAAGGTTTATGTTTCAAAATTAAATTATTTAAGAAAGGAACTATGTTTTGAGATTAATTCAATACGAAAATAATTATGTTTTAAGCTTGAAATAAAGGATTACTTTTTAGAAGTTTGATGAATTTATAATATTTGAATTTGAATAGTAAAGAGAGAGATGATTTTTGAGTCTTTGGGAAGTTAGTAAATTTGAAAAAAGAGTTTTATTTGGTTACTTTTAGTAAGAGGGTGATGTTTTGAAAAGTATTTAACGAATTTAAAACAAATGACTTTCTTGAGTCTTTTGAAAGAAAATTAAACTAGAAAATAGTTTTAAAATTGGTTCGAGTTAAGAGGTTGCAAAAGTGGAAGTCGTAAAGTCTGTATAGCATGATTGAACAAAGAAAGAGAGAGATATTGTATAAGAATATGTAACTGGAGATGAATAACGAGAATGATAACTTATGATGATAATTACACTGATTCTTTTGAGGAAAGGTATTCAGTTTGTGAAATTGTTGGCAAGGACGTGGGTTTTGTCCCGCTTGCGTATTTATGATTATAAAAGAGAATAAAAAGCAGAGGACCTGTTGAAAAGTCATTTGTTGCTTGAGGCAACCCAAGAGATGTGTTTATTCATTTGTTGCGTTAAGGCAACTCCAGATATACTTGTATGATCATCTGCTGCAGTGAGGCAGTCAAATAGAGAATGGTGTGATCACTGAGAACGCTTTCCTACGGTACAGATCCATATTTTGTTTTTGTAAGGCAGAGGGGTTATTTCCTGCTACAGAAGTACCGTGACCACCTGTTCCATTTCTGTAGTGGCAGAGGGGTTATTTCCTATATACAGAAGGTGTGTCGGCATACATCCCTGCAGTGACAGATGTGTTATTTCCTGTATGCAGTGGACCCTGTGGTGGCAGAGGGGTTATTTCCTGTACACAGGGGTATTGCCAACAGGAAAGCCATATCCGGCTGGTAATGCTGGGTTACGTCAGGAGCGGGTAGAAACCGACAAATGAGCTCATTACCTGCACTAGGGCTAGACATGCATCATCCTTGTTTGTGCATTTGCATTTGATTGGATTTGCTCGTTGTACTTCCTGTGATTGTGCTATTTGCCTTGCTGTGACTTGTTTGTGTGCTGAATTGAATCTCTTGTTAGTGCTATTAGTTGGTGAATGTATGATGATGATTAAGAATTGACGTTGTGATTGAAAATTAATTGTGTGGTTGAGAAATGCTTAATGTGACCAGTTTTATATTTTGGAATTTGTTTGAGCTTAGAGATTTTCTTTGAAAGAGGTAAATAATTAGTTAAAGTAAAACCAAGAATAGTATTTTCATAAAGGTTTGATAATAATATAGTTTCCTTGAGTATGTTAATTATTTGCAAGTTAATAATTACTTTTACGGCATTCCCATTACCTACTGAGAACGTGTGGTTTGTTCTCACCCCAAAATCTTCCACCCATTCAGTGATACAGGTTCGAAGACTCAGTTTGAAGCTGCGGGCAATTCTAGAATTTATTTACGAGTTAAATGTATGAGTTAATTTGCTTTCATAGAGTTCCCTTGCCCTTTTTGCTTAAGGTTTTTATTTTATACAGAGGGATAGAATTTGTATCTGAGTTTTATTTAAAATCTTTTGTATGACAGATATTATTATTAATAATTATGTGATTATTATTACTTGAAATGTTTGCTATATGATTTTAATTAATAAAAACAAAATTTTTCTAGAATTTTCTATAAAACTGAATCGCGATATCAAACTAAAGGCTCAATAGTAAATAGTTAATAAAGGAAAACAGGTTAGTAATGCCTTACTTTCGGTACGATCATGACGTTCTAGAAGTTGCGTCGTTACAACCATACCTTGATGACAAGTCATCTTAGCCTAGTTTCACTAGCCTTTTTCTTTTGTTTTCAATTGATTTTATGCATTTTCTTAAGCCATAAGCAAGCCAATTGGGTAGATTTCCATGTTTCCTTTGATTCAATCAACCATGTATGAATTCATGAACTTTCATGAGATTTTATGCTATAATTGTCATATATTATGAAAGAAACACAATCTCATGATTTGGGGCAAAGCTTTGATTGTTTTGATTGATTGATGATAAGTGAAAAGAGCTTTGAAGAAGGTTGAAGGAAGAAGGAAGGGCTAGGATCAAGAGAGAACAAAAAGTTTGAGCCAAAGTTTGCCTCAAACTTTAGCTCAAACTATTAAAAGAGTTGAAAACATACCAGAGAAAAAAAGTTTGAGCTAAAGTTTGCCTCAAACTTTAGCTCAAACTTTTGGAAGAATTGAAAACACTCCAGAGGAAAAAAAGCTTGAGCAAAAGTTTACCTCAAACTTTAGCTCAAACTTTTGGGAGAAAAGCTTGAGCCAACATTTACCTCAAACTTTTTGGCAAACGTTGGCATCACAAAACCAACACCCTGGAGGAGAAAAGCTTGCGCCAACGTTTGCCTCAAACTTTTTGGCAAACGTTGGCGCCACACTTGCACACCCTGGAGGAGAAAAGTTTGCGCCAACGTTTGCCTCAAGCTTTTTGGCAAACGTTGGCGCCACACACATTTACAAGGGGGCCAACGTTTGAGCAAAAGTTTGACCTCAAACTTTGGCTCAAACGTTGGTAGCAGCAAGCTTAAGCAATCTGGTATAAAAAGTTTGAGTAAAAGTTTGCGTCAAACTTTTACTCAAACTTTTACTCAAACTTTTATGATTTCAACCCGGTTCACAATGGATCTTTCTCCAACTCCAAGAGCAATCAACCAAGGCCTTTATCAACCCAATTCCATCAAGAGCAAAGGCCCAATTCAAGGCTTGAAGACCATTTCTTAGAACACTTACAGAAAGCTCACCTTTACATTTTTTGAATTGTTGCTTTAGAATTCTAGAGAATTGGGGAGAATTGATCTCTCTTCTTCCTTGTTCTTGCTAAGCACTCTTTACTTTTCTTGTTTTGGATCTTGGGTGGAGTATTGAAGAAATTCTGTTTCAATCTCACCTTGGGATCTTGTTTAATTTTTAGCATTGAGTTTCCATCTCGGTTAATTGCTTCTTCTTCCACTCCTCTGCAATTTACATTTCTTTATTTCCTTTGCAATTGTTCTTGCTGGATCTAGGAAGGCAGTGAGATCTAGACTTGGCTATCTAGTCTCTTGAGTCCTGAGATCTATAGCTTTCAATTTCAATTTCCTTATTTCGTTGTCACACCAAGCTTATTCTCATTTTCATTTAAGATCCGGTTTAATTGAATCCATCTTTTACATTCCTGTCTGTTGAATTTTTCTTTTCTTTGTTTAAATTCTGCAAATCCACTTCCCAATTCCCTTTACAATTCAAGCCATTTATATTTCTTGCACTTTAAGATTCTGCAATTTACATTTTTTGCGTTCTAAGTTTCTGCCATTTAATTTGTTGTTCTTTAAGATTCAGCACTTTATTTTCTGTTCGCTTTAATTTTCTGCAATCTACCCTTCTCCCTTTATATTTCAAGCAATTTAGTTTCTGCAGTCATAAATCACCCAACCAATACTTGATTCGCTTGACTAAATCAACCACTAAACTAAAATTGCTCAATCCTTCAATCCCTGTGGGATCGACCTCACTCCCGTGAGTTTTATTACTTGATGCGACCTGGTGCACTTGCCGGTTAGATTTGTGTGTTTGGAATTCGTTTTCCGAAAATACACATCAAGTTTTTGGTGCCGTTGCCGGGGATTGAAATAGATTGACAATGATTACATGAAGTGGAGATCTAGATCAAGCACAATGAGATCTAGACTTGGCTATCTAGTCTCTTGAGTCCTGAGATCTATAGCTTTCAATTTCAATTTCCTTATTTCGTTGTCACACCAAGCTTATTCTCATTTTCATTTAAGATCCGGTTTAATTGAATCCATCTTTTACATTCCTGTCTGTTGAATTTTTCTTTTCTTTGTTTAAATTCTGCAAATCCACTTCCCAATTCCCTTTACAATTCAAGCCATTTACATTTCTTGCACTTTAAGATTCTACAATTTATATTTTTTGCGTTCTAAGTTTCTGCCATTTAATTTGTTGTTCTTTAAGATTCAGCACTTTATTTTCTGTTCGCTTTAATTTTCTGCAATCTACCCTTCTCCCTTTATATTTCAAGCAATTTAGTTTCTGCAGTCATAAATCACCCAACCAATACTTGATTCGCTTGACTAAATCAACCACTAAACTAAAATTGCTCAATCCTTCAATCCCTGTGGGATCGACCTCACTCCCGTGAGTTTTATTACTTGATGCGACCTGGTGCACTTGCCGGTTAGATTTGTGTGTTTGGAATTCGTTTTCCGAAAATACACATCAAGTTTTTGGCGCCGTTGCCGGGGATTGAAATAGATTGACAATGATTACATGAATTGGAGATCTAGATCAAGCACTTTTTCTTTTCTGTTTCTCTAATTTTTGACTGACACACTAACTATTTGAAATTTTGATTAAACTAAACTTCATTCTAGCAATAGATTAAAGTGTTACTGGTGGTGTTTCTTTTGTTTTGTTTGTATGTCAGGTACAGGGAGATCCATTCCTGTTTTATCTGAAACTAACCAGAGAACTCTTAGAAGGTTAAGAAGAGCTGAAAGAGGGAAAAATATTGTTGGAGAGGAAGAATCTGAGGAAGAATATCACGAGATGGAAGGAGATCCATCTAATCTAGGAGGAGGGGTTGACAATAACCCACAGCAGAGGAGAGTATTGGCCTCCTATACCTTTGCAAATGCTAGACATTGTGGAAGCAGCATTCTCACCCCTAATGTCAATGCAAATAACTTTGAACTGAAGCCACAACTCATTACATTGGTCCAAAACAACTGCTCGTTTGGGGAAGGACCATTGGAGGATCCAAATCAACATCTATCTACCTTCTTAAGGATTTGTGACACTGTCAAGTCCAATGGCGTGAATCCTGAAACTTACAAGCTTCTGATGTTCCCGTTCTCATTAAGGGACAAGGCCGCACAATGGCTTGAAACCTTTCCCCAAGGAAGCATCACTAGTTGGGATGACTTGGTGACTAAATTTCTAGCCAAATTTTATCCACCTCAAAGAGTCATCAGGCTGAAGACTGAGGTGCAAACATTCACGCAAATGGATGCTGAAAATCTGTGTGAAGCATGGGAGAGATACAAGGCTCTGCTGAGGAAATGTCCACCAGAAATGTTCACTGAGTGGGACAAGCTACAGAACTTCTATGAAGGACTCACTCTAAAGGCTCAAGAATCACTTGACCACTCAGCTGGAGGATCATTGCAACTGATGAAAACAGCAGAAGAAGCTCAAAATCTTATTGACATGGTGGCCAACAATCAATATTTCTTCGCTCATCAAAGAAATCGCCAACCATCACAAAGGAGAGGAGTAATGGAGCTAGAAGGAGTGGACTCAATCTTGGCTCAAAACAAGATGATGCAGCAGCAAATTCAACAACAATGTGAGCAAATGGCCAAGAGGATTGATAGCCTCCAAGTTGCAGCAGTTAACACAAGCCAACCATCATCCACATGGGGGCAAAATGAAGAAACTCAAGAGGAGCAGCAGCAAGAACAAGTCCAATACATGCACAACCAAAATTCTGGACAGAATGAAGTGTATGGTGACACATACAATCCATCCTGGAAGAACCACCCAAATCTCAGATGGGGAGATAATCACAACCAGAACCAACAACCATGGCAGAGGAACTCAAACCAAAACACTTCAAGAAACAACCAAAACCACAACCAGCAGCAAACTAACCAAAACCCCTATAGAAAGCCTCAAAACAACTACCCCAACCCCAACCATTACCAATCTAATAACCAACCCACCAACCAAAATACCCACCATCCACCATCCACATCTCACAACCCACCACAAGCATCACCTGAATCTCAAAGACTCATCAACTTGGAAACCTTGATAGACAAAATGTGGAAACACCAAGAAATGACAACCAAGAACCATGAAGCCTCCATGAAGAGCCTAGAGAGGCAAATTAGGCAAATCTCTAAACAGATTTCGGTTGAGAGACCTTCAAGCTCACTGCCGAGTGACACAATCCCAAATCCTAAGGAAGAATGCAAGGCAATACAATTAAGGAGTGGGAGAACATTGATGAGCAAAAATGACACTACAAAGAAGCAAGCAGAAAGCAACAAAAGACCAATAGAAGATGAAAAACAAACAAAGGCAGATGAAGCCAAGGATCAAGTTGTGATGCCAAACAAAAGCACTGAGAAACTCAAAGAAAAGAACAACCAACCACACAGTTCAAAAGAAGTGATTCAGGGACAGCAGCAAGTAGGAAAAAGCATCACACCTCCACTGCCATATCCCCAGAGATTCATCAAAGAGACTAAGGACCAACATTTTCATGAGTTCCTTGAGACTTTCAAAAAGCTGAAAATCAATATTCCCTTTGCTGAAGCACTTGAGCAAATGCCTCTGTATGCCAAATTTTTGAAGGAGCTTATCAACAAGAAAAGAAGTTGGAATGAGAAAGAGACCATACTGCTTACTGAAGAATGCAGGGCTTTGATTCAAAAAGGGTTTCCTCCTAAGCTTGAAGACCCAGGGAGCTTCTTGCTGCCTTGCACCGTTGGGAAATTAACCATCACTAAGGCAATATGCGATCTAGGAGCAAGTATTAACTTAATTCCCTCCTCTTTGGTGAAAAAGCTGAATATAGAGGAAGTTAAACCGGTACATATGTCCTTAGAGCTGGTAGATAAGTCAATGGTATACCCCAAGGGTGTAATTAAAAACCTTCTAGTCAAGGTGGACAAATTCATATACCCTGCAGATTTTGTGGTTCTAGATTCAGATGAGGATGAAAGTGACTCCATCATACTTGGGAGACCGTTCTTGGCCACTGCCAGGGCTATCATAGACGTAGAGCAAGGAGAATTAACTCTCAGAATGCATGATAAGAGTGTCACTCTGAAAGTATTACCAGAAGCACAGTTCAGTGATGAGAAGAAAGACTATATGGAACTCGACAAGGAAGAATCACACTTAAAGGAAGAAAGTAACAAGGTGATTCACAGCAACATCCCAAGGCAAAAGATTGTGCAGAAGGATGAAGAAGTTCAAGAGGATATTGGAATATTAGCCACTAAGAAGAGAGATCTCCAAAGTAAGCCTACGGCCAGAGAAGAAAGATCAACAAAAGAAAGGAAGAAACACAGAAACAAAACAAAAAGAGGTTGGAAGAACAAAAAGATTCCAACAGAAGGGCTTTCCAAAGGTGATAAAGTGCAATTGATTTATCAACAACTAGGAGCAAGCCAACAGACTGAGGATTACTACACTGTCAGCAATATACTCTCATTAGAGCATGTTGAAATTGAACACCAAGGAACAAAGTGGAGGATCGCAGTCAGGGGAGACAAGTTGAGGCACTACAATCATCAACCACCATAAAAGAAAGCCCCAGTGTCAAGCTAGTGACAATAAAGAAGCGCTTGTTGGGAGGCAACCCAACCTGAGGTAATTTTCTTTTCATAGCTATTTCAATAAAAAGGTTAAATGATTGGTATGTATTGCAAGGAGCTAAGTTTGGTGTTTCACACCAAAACAATTTAAGGGAGAATAAAGGATTCTAAGTTTGGTGTTCCACCAAAATCTCATTTAAAAGCATATTCTCACCTTCTGCACAAAGGGTTACTAGCTCCAAGCAATCTGATAAATCATTTAATCATTGTCTGTTTCTAGTTTTAGTTTTATTACCTTTAGCAAAGACTTAGGTTTTCACATATGGTTATTTTAATGCATAAGAAACATGGCAAGGGACTAAGTTTGGTGTTCACACACCAAAGTAAGTTCAAAAGCCTACAAGAAAATCTTGCACACTAACCAGTCACCTAAGGGCTTGAGAAACAAGCAACTTCCATTAACACTGCAGGAATTCAATCACTCTCTTGGGAGGACTACACACCATTAGCTGAGAGAAAGAAGAAGAAGCCACCAAGAGGTTGTATTGTCACTTAACTCCATCAGCATTGAATTGCTCTAAATTGGAAGTGTGAATATGCCCATCTTAACAGTAACTGTTAGTTTAATAGTCTTTGCATCATTTCTGTTTCAATTTAAAATAAGTAAGCTAGCCTAAGTGTGTGCTTGTGTGTTTACTTTCACTTAACAAAAAGCATGCTTTGTCCCCTGCGTCTTTAATTCAATAAAAGAAATGTTTGAATGTGAAGTGAGATAGTTCTCTGTTAGATAGAAGTACAATAAAAGTAAGTGGTGGTATGCATGTGTGATTGTATGATAGCTCACTTTTAGTGAATAAAAGAACTAGGATGTCTCTTTCTAAGTAGAAAATGGCCTACTGTCTATGAATCTCAGTCAAATAAAAGTCCTTGGTTAAAAAGAAAAACAAAAAGAGAAAAGAAATAGCCAAAAAGTGGCAACAAGACAAAAGAAAATAAAAAAGAAACAAAGCTAGACACCAATAGCTTGAACCTTAGAATATATGCCTGTGGTGTCTTTGTACTAGGATCTGCTTGGATTATTAAGTTCTTTGGAGTGCATCAACACTTGGTGACTTGGGTTAACTAACCCAGGATCATCAGCTGAAAGTCCACTATCAAGAGCAACCTAACTACAAGGCATTTAGTAACCCAAAGAGGTGCTAGGCATCAATGTTTTAAGAAGAAATGTGAGCCAAGTGTCTATAGTGAATAATGTGTCAAGTATAAAGAAAGAAAAGAACTTGTTACACATGACACTGAACTAAAGCTTATAGAAAAAAATAATAGTCAAGGACGAAGGAATAATGAGAGGTCATAGCAGTGTGTTGCTTGATGCTTCAAGGAGACTTTCTAGGCCTAAAAGTCAATAAGAAGTGAGTGTTTACATATCCACAGAAAACCCCATGAACTACCAATAATACTCTGCTAACATGAACATCCTCTTCCATTTCATTCTTTCTTCTCAATAATTCTTTTCTTGCTTGGGGACAAGCAAGCTTTAAGTTTGGTGTTGTGATGACAAGTCATCTTAGCCTAGTTTCACTAGCCTTTTTCTTTTGTTTTCAATTGATTTTATGCACTTTCTTAAGCCATAAGGAAGCCAATTGGGTAGATTTCCATGTTTCCTTTGATTCAATCAACCATGTATGAATTCATGCACTTTCATGAGATTTTATGCTATAATTGTCATATATTATGAAGGAAACACAATCTCATGATTTGGGGCAAAGCTTTGATTGTTTTGATTGATTGATGATAGGTGAAAAGAGCTTTGAAGAAGGTTGAAGGAAGAAGAAAGGGCTAGGAGCAAGAGAGAACAAAAAGTTTGAGCCAAAGTTTGCCTCAAACTTTAGCTCAAACTTTTAAAAGAGTTGAAAACATACCAGAGAAAAAAAGCTTGAGCTAAAGTTTGCCTCAAACTTTAGCTCAAACTTTTGGAAGAATTGAAAACACTCCAGAGGAAAAAAACCTTGAGCAAAAGTTTGCCTCAAACTTTAGCTCAAACTTTTGGGAGAAAAGCTTGAGCCAACGTTTGCCTCAAACTTTTTGGCAAACGTTGGCATCACAAAACCAACACCCTGGAGGAGAAAAGCTTGCGCCAACGTTTGCCTCAAACGTTTTGGCAAACGTTGGCGCCACACTTGCACACCCTGGAGGAGAAAAGTTTGCGCCAACGTTTGCCTCAAGCTTTTTGGCAAACGTTGGCGCCACACACATTTACAAGGGGGCCAACGTTTGAGCAAAAGTTTGACCTCAAACTTTGGCTCAAACGTTGGTAGCAGCAAGCTTAAGCAATCTGGTATAAAAAGTTTGAGTAAAAGTTTGCCTCAAACTTTTACTCAAACTTTTACTCAAACTTTTATGATTTCAACCCGGTTCACAATGGATCTTTCTCCAACTCCAAGAGCAATCAACCAAGGCCTTTATCAACCCAATTCCATCAAGAGCAAAGGCCCAATTCAAGGCTTGAAGACCATTTGAAGAAAGTGTATAAATAGCTTAGGATTTAAGTTTTCGGGGAGCTTTTCCTTTGGCATTCTTAGAACACTTACAGAGAGCTCACCTTTACATTTTTTGAATTGTTGCTTTAGAATTCTAGAGAATTGGGAAGGAGAATTGATCTCTCTTCTTCCTTGTTCTTGCTCAGCACTCTTTACTTTTCTTGTTTTGGATCTTGGGTGGAGTATTGAAGAAATTCTGTTTCAATCTCACCTTGAGATCTTGTTTAATTTTCAGCATTGAGTTTCCATCTCGGTTAATTGCTTCTTCTTCCACTCTTCTGCAATTTACATTTCTTTATTTCCTTTGCAATTGTTCTAGCTAGATCTAGGAAGGCAGTGAGATCTAGACTTGGCTATCTAGTCTGTTGAGTCCTGAGATCTATAGCTTTCAATTTCAATTTCCTTATTTCGTTGTCACACCAAGCTTATTCTCATTTTCATTTAAGATCCGGTTTAATTGAATCCATCTTTTACATTCCTGTCTGTTGAATTTTTCTTTTCTTTGTTTAAATTCTGCAAATCCACTTCCCAATTCCCTTTACAATTCAAGCCATTTACATTTCTTGCACTTTAAGATTCTGCAATTTACATTTCTTGCTTCTAAGTTTCTGCCATTTAATTTCTTGTTCTTTAAGATTTAGCACTTTATTTTCTGTTCTCTTTAATTTTCTGCATTCTATCCTTCTCCCTTTATATTTCAAGCAATTTAGTTTCTGCAATCATAAATCACCTAACCAATACTTGATTCGCTTGACTAAATCAACCACTAAACTAAAATTGCTCAATCCTTCAATCCCTGTGGGATCGACCTCACTCCCGTGAGTTTTATTACTTGATGCGACCCGGTGCACTTGCCGGTTAGATTTGTGTGTTTGGAATTCGTTTTCCGAAAATAGACATCATACCTCATCTCTTCTCATGAGCAATTGGACCAAGGAATTAGCTATTGATCAAGATTTGAGAGATTGAATTACCAAGGAATTGGAATTCAATCACTTAAGATTGCCAAGGAGATCAATGAATGCATTGATTGAGGAAGAGATGAAAATGAACTTGATCCGGAGGATGCAACATCTCCTAAGCCCGATGAACTCCCCATTTCTGATCTTACCCATTCTCTTTAATTTCTGCCAATTACTTTTATGATCATCTTCCCCATTCCCATTTAAGATTCTGCAATTTATTTTCCGTCATCTATTTTCAGCTCTTTATTTCCAGCATTTACATTTTCTGCTATTTACTTTCCCGCCATTTAATTTCCTGCAACTCTCAAACCAAATTCTGCTTAGCTCAACTAGAACATTCCTCCAATTAAAGTTGCTTGACCAATCAATCCCTGTGGGATTCGACCTCACTCTTTTGTGAGTTATTACTTGACGACAATTCGGAATACTTGCTGCGGGAAATCTGTTGAGAGACAAGTTTCCATGCATCACCTCCCCACACTTAAAAGTTTGCACTGTCCTCGGTGCACTAAAAATGAGCAAGGGGGTACGACGACTTTCCAAGTTGCTACCTTCAGCTGGTAGGTCAACCGATGTTGCGTGTTCTTCTCCCGCTTCCAATTTTGCTTATGATGACTCATCCTGAACATAGAAAATAGGAGATAATAAGACAAGTAAATGCACAAGCAAGGAAGCATGGATTGTTGGAATGAGGTAAATTACTAGAATTGAGTGAGTGAATTAGTGTGACATTAATGAAAAATAAGTGTGTGGGTCCTAATTTGCATGCGGTTTAGAACTTACACTCTAGTATTTAGAAACCATGTCACAATTATACAAAAGAAGACACACATTTCACTCATTCTAGTGTGCTTGAAATACCTCAAAAGACTTGTAGGTTAAGTCAACGAAACAAGTAGTGAAGAGGCATGAAAGCACTCAAGCAATTAATCAAGCAATTGTGAAACTGGATAATGCATGGATATTGATTGATGTGTAGGTAGACTTAGTGAACAAAATGGTATATAAAACTCACACAACAATCAATGACACCTATTAAAGTTGTTGCAACACCTAAGTGACATAGAGGTGGAACACATGGATGCTATGGGACTTAGGAAAAAGAAGATAGAAGTAGAAATCAATCACATAGCAAGCATGGCCCACAAAGCATTACAAAGCTAAAAAATATGTCACTAGGTAAGCTTTCGATCCAATTTCACAATTCTACAATCTCAATGTATGAAATAAGTGATGTGAATAAGGGTAGATCACAAACAAGCATCACCTAAAAAAATGCAATGATAATATAAAATTGCCTAGCAATGGATGATGAATGCATGGTGGCCAAATCATGCAATTTAAAGAGTTAAGATGCATGAAGGCAACGTAACATGTACTTGGTATTCACAAATGTTAAACATGAAAACTCAAAACCAAGCGACAAAATATAACCTCAACAATTAAGTCCAACAATAAAAATTAAAAATAATGATGTTAAAACAACATCTCATCAATAATCAGCAGCAAGAAACAGTAGACAACACTAATAATCCAACATTTATAAAGAAAAATAGAAAACAAAATGAAAATGTACTAATTAAACAATTAACTAACTAACTAAAAGAAGTGGTTATGGATGGTGTTTGGTAGTGTTGGGTGATGATTGAGGGGTGGAAAGAGAAGAGAAGAAGGAAAGAAATGGAAAGAAGAGAAGAAAAGAAGGTGGGTGAAACAGGGCAATCCAAGCGTGCGCGTCATGTGCGCATAAGCATGGATTGATGAAATGGAAGCGACGCGTACGCGCGGCTGACATGTACGCGTGCATGGCAAAGCAGAGAGTCAACGCGGACGCGCAAGGTACGCGTGCGCGTGCCTTGGGGCACAAAGTTGGCACACTTCAGGCATAACTCTCGTGTGAATGTATGGAAAGAGGAAAAATCAATCCACGCGTACGCGTACATGACGCGTGCGCGTGGATGGTCGAAATGGCTTGGTTCACGCGTATGCGTAAAGCACGCGTGCGCGTGGATGGTGCTCTATTTTTCACAATTTTTTCTATGTTTTTGCACCAAACCGAGCATTCCAAACCTCCAAACAACTACCAAAACACCACAAAACCTTATTTAACACACTAAACTACCAAACAAACTTAACAAATCAATCAAAACATGAAATTAAACCTATTTTACCAATATGTACAAAAGAGAAAAATGAAAGGATATTACCATGGTGGGGTGTGTCCCACCTAGCACTTTTGTTTATTGTCCTTAAGTTGGACTTATGGGGAGCTCTTCATCAAGGTGGCTTGTGCTTGAATCCATCATTGAACATCCACCAATGCTTGGACTTCCAATAAGCTCTATCTTCCAAAGTCAATAACTCCAAGCCTTGATGGAGTTCCTCACAAGCCATGGGCTCCCACAGATGGTCTCCCTTGTGCGATCCGAGATCCCACACTTTGTTTTCACACCCGTCCTTGAGTTGATCATGGTGATTTCCTCCGGGTGGCAAGAGAGCTGAATTCTCATGGAAGCACCAAACTATCCTCCTAGACCCATTCAATTGAGCACTACACCAATCTATACTCTTTAATTTTGAGCTTCTAACCATAATAAGCCTAGACTTACAATGCCAACCATTAAACATCCTCCTCTTATGCTTAATTCCACAAAGCGCCCTAAGTTGGCCATCCGCCTCAAGTAAAACATATTCAAATGGGATAATAAAGCTAAGAGTTAGAAGTTTTACCCCCTCAAATGAAGGATTAGATGACAACCTAGGTGGAGGAGTTCCCAATGATCTTGACAAGACACGCTCCACTCCCGTCCATCCTTTTTGGAAGGCTTCCACCACTTGGCAAGATACTTCATGCTCTACCTCTTGCCAAGCTTCCTCAAGTTCAAGTTCTTCTTCACCAATGTCCTCTAGCTCTTCTCCATCACTCAAATCATACATAGGAGGTTGAGTGAAATCTACCTCATCATCAATTCCGAGCATAGTGAGGAAGGATTCTTCAAGCTCAAAAGGATCATATGTTGGTATGGAATCATCATAAATAGGAGGGCCTATTACTTGGGACACTTCTTCCAATTCTTCAATCACATTGTGTCTTGGAGGTTGTGCACTCTCCTCCTCAACATCAACTTCGAAATCCATGGAAGAAGGCTCTTCAATTTGTGCTTCCTCTATGTACTCACATATCCTAAGGCTCCAACCACTACTTCCTCTTGTTCAATAATCTCTACCTCCTCCTCCTGTTGCATTTCTTGCTTTATCTCCTCTTCTTCAGCTTGGAGCTTCAAGTTCACTCCCTCACTAAGCTCCTTGGTTGCTTCTCCACATTTAACAATGGGAGTGCCTTGATCGCATAGGCTTCGGCGGGATGAGACTATGTTGCTAATGGCTTCTACCATGATAGCCATTTTCGCTCTTAACTTCTCAAACTTCTTTTCATCCTCCTCGTGTTGCCTTAAGATATGAGATTCAAGATCTCTCAATTCTAACATGTGGGCTTCATCAGGAGGTGATGGTGGAAGAGAGGGTTCATTGTTTGAGGGAAGGTTATTGTAATTGGATGGTGGTTCATATTGGTGAAATTCTTGAGGTGGTGCATGTGGACTTTGTGGTTCTTGGGAGTATTGGTATTGGAATGGTGGTGGCTCTAGGTATGGTTCATATGGTGGTTGGTATGGTGTGTATGGGTTGGGATCATGTGGAGGTGAATGGTGGTATGGGGCTTGTGAGTTTGGTGGAGGGCTATATTGAGGAGGGGGTTCATATGTATGTGGTGATTGTGGTTGACAATCACAATGAGGGTCATCACATACATTAGATTGGTATGCATTAGGATAAGGAGTATAACCATAAGAATCAGAAGAGTAGTCACGTTGGGGTGGCGCTTGGACGGCTCGGGTGGCAATAAATGCCCTTTGGTTGTCGCGCATCTCTGTGAGGATAGTAGTCATGTCCCCAATCACTCTTGCCAAACCTTGATCTCCAATTCTTTGATGCATGTTATCATTGTAAATTCCATCTCCTACAACATAGTTTGAACCAAACTCATAGCCAAAGTGATGAGAATTCATGGTGATAAGAGAAAATAAAAACAAAAGCTAACAAGAAAAAAGAAAACTAAATCCTAAAACTAGCAAAAACTAACAAGCAAACCCAAAAATCAAGCTATTCACAATATATATAATAGCCAATAACATAGCACCATTGCAACTCCCCAGCAACGGCGCCATTAATTTGATAGCAAAAATTGTTGTCGGTCTAGAATTTCTCTTATAGAAATTAGAACTTCATTGTAAGCATAGCTCCAAATGAACAAACAACTCTCGCATCAAATTAAAATATATGATTTTGTCACAAGTACAAACCCCAATGAAAATTAACCGAAGTATTTAGACTCCGGGTCGTCTCACAAGGAATTGCAATGAAGTGTATGATTATTGGCTATGAAGGATGTATGGGGGGGTTTTGATTGGTGAGAGGGAAAGAATTTAAAATGTGCAAGAAAAGTAAATCAAGCAAGCAATTAAAGCAAGCAATTAAAGAAGAAAGACATTCATGGCAAGGGTTGAGATCATAGGCTTTCTATCCAAGTCATACAATGATTAATTCATCTTATTTAGTCAACTCCAACATATAAGGAGAAAGTCAAACAATATTAATCAATCATATCACAATAATAAACAAGAATTTATCTCATTACATCATCCCCGAAGATGGAGGAAGGTATCATGTTATCTTCATACTCAGAGAAAGTCTAATAAGACTAGCTAATCTCAATCCAAATGTACTAATCAACTCACTAATAGAATTAGCAAAAGATTAGAGTCAATGGAAATCATACTAGCTAACAACTCTAGATCACCAACATAAGTTGGGTTTTCATGACTCAAGATTACCTAATTACTCTTTCAAGCCAAGAATGCTCAAAATCTACTCTAAGGCCCAACCAAGCATTTTGTCAAACACTTGGTGGGTACAAATGGAAAGCATGGTAAATGTGCAAGAAATAGTAAAATCTAACAACTATCAATTGCAAGGAAAGTAAATCCACAACTTAAATCAACAATTAAAAGAACATCAAACATAAATTTCATAAAAGAGATCCAAATCCATCAAGAGTTCATCATCACAAAAGAAATATAATAGAGAAATTAACATGAGAACTAAAAGAATCAAGTAGTAGGGACAAGAAATCATAAAAAATTAAGATGAAAACATGTCATTGGACCTAGATCTAGAAAAATTAACCTAACCTAATTCTAGAGAGAAGAGGGAACTTCTCTATCTAGAAACTACACTACATGATGCTAATCCTACAACTAATTACTCCCCCTTTGCTTGGACTTCAATTCTGCATGAAATACACTCAGAAACAAGTTGGATTTGGGCCTGGGCAGCTCAGAAATTGCCCCCAGCGTTTTGCCTTTAAGTGGGCCACGTGAGAGTATCGGCGCGTACGCGCCATATGCGCGTGCGCGTCGATTGGCAAATTCTTCATCCACGCGGACGTGTCATGTACGTGTGCGCATCTCTATGCAAAACCACTTCTACGCGTGCGCGCCTTGTACGCGTGCGCGTCGATTGGTGCATTCCCAATCTTTATTTCTTCATGCATTCTCCCCTTTGTATGCTTTTCTACTCATTTCTTCTATCCAATACTTGCTTTATGAACCTGAAATCACTCAACAAACACATCAAGGCATCAAATGGAATTAAAGTGAATCAAAATCACTAATTTAGGGCCTAAAAAGCATGTTTTTACACTCAAGCACAATTCAAGGGAGAATTACAAAACCATGCTATTTCATTGAATAAATGTGGAAAAAGGTGATAAAATCCCCTAAAATAAGCACAAGATAAACCACAAAATCGGGGGTTATCAAATTGCAGGGTAGTGTTCTTGTTATTGGTTATGAGTTGCATATTTTTGTGGTTTTGATAGGAGACATGAAAGATAAATGGCAATGAATTAAACTACTAGCTAAAAAGGCCTTGCCAAGGGTTGGTGGTCAAGGATCTCTATCCTAATCACTAACCACATCATGAGAATTTACAAGGATCAATCCCATTAAGTCATCCTCTAACTAATAAAGGAAAGTAAAATGAGCTATGTCAATCCATGTCCATAAGTCCTAGTTCTCCACCAAATCAATTAGTGAGATCTAGAGTTAATGGCTCCCAATCGTCAATCACTTGGACATTAGCAACTCAAGAGTTCCTAAGTTACCTTCCCAAGCCAAGAGCACTAAAATCTACTCTAACATCTTCTCAAGCATTTTGACAAACACTTGGAAGGTATGAAAGGAAAGCATGGTAAATTTACAACAAGAATGAAATCTAACAACAATTATTGCAAGGAATTAACAACAATGATCAAAAGAAACACAACTATTATGAATCACCTCAACTTGAATTGAAAGAGAAGAGAAGGAACAAGAGTAGATCTACAACAAAATATAGAAGCAACATAAAGGAAATTACAACAAAAGAATAGAAAAAGATGATTGCAACAACAAAGAATTGAGAAGCAAAAATAGAAGAAAGATTGAATCAAAACCTAGATCTAAGAACTAAACCTAATCCTAATTCCTAATCCTAGAGAGAAGTGAGAGCTTCTCTCTCTAAAACTAACTAAAACTAATCCTAATGAGTGTAAATGATGCTAAGTGTTGATTCCCTTCAATCCTTTGTCCTTTAAATGCATTTTGGCGCCAAAGTTGGTTGCAAATTGGGCCCCACAGCTCTCAGAAATTGCTGGGCACATTTTCTATTAAAAAAATCACGTGCGCCCACCGGCACGTACGAGTACAGTGCGCGTGCGCGTCCCTTGCGTTTTCGCGATCCACGCGTGCGCGTATAGAGCGCGTGCGCGTGGATGAAGATATCCAAATCTTTGGCTTTTTCATGTGTTCTCCACTTTGCATGCTTTTCTCTTCATTCATTTGATTCATTCCCAGCTTTTTCAGCCTGAAATCACTTAACAAACAAATCAAGGCATCTAGTGGAATCAAGGGTGAATTGAATTTAGCTAATTAAGGACCTAGAAAGCATGTTTTTACACTTAAGCACAAATTGGGAGACAATCATGAAACCATGCTATTTCATTGAATAAATGTGGGTAAAAGGTGATAAAATCTCCTAAAATCAATACAAGATAAACCCTAAATATGGGGTTTATCAAACCCAAATAGAAGTCTCCCTGAAGTTCGAATTTCCGGCCTCCAACAACCAGACAGAATATGAAGCCTTGATTGTTGGGTTGAAGCTAGCAGTAGAAGTCGATGCAACTAAAGTAGTGATCTTCAATGACTCTCAAGTGGTGACTTCCCAAATCAATGGAGAGTACCAGTCTAAAGACCCAAATATAAAAAGGTACTTAGATAAAACTTTAGAGTACTGTTCATACCCTGGGTTGAGCTATCCGACCCAGGATGTTTAGCGACAAGGCGACCGACCTCTTCAGGTCAGACTATCCAACCTCTTCTCAAAGAGCTCGACCAAATTGCCAGGAAAGCCCAATAAACGACCCAAATCTAAAGGCAGCCCAAGTCTTATAGAGATAAGGGCGGTTTCCTTAAAGATAAGATGACCTCACTCAAAGATAAGATAAGATAAGATAAGATAACTAACTTATCTTATCTAAGAAGGTCACTCCACACCATTATAAATACACTAGAGCACCCAGGTATAACTCATACTCTGATTCTACTAAAAACCTGCTTAATACCCTTGCTAACTTAAGCATCGGAGTCCCTTGCAGGTACCACCACCCTCCAATGACAAAGGATCAGCAGCATAGCCAGTCCAACAAGTCGGACACGGCCGCTCCAGCCACCACCCACCAGCCAAACACGTCAGCTCCGACCAGCACAGAAGATCTCGTCCAAGATCAACCTACAGTTTCAGGTAACCCTCGGAACATTCGAGATCAACCTACAGTTTCAGGTAACCCTCGGAACATTGGCGCCGTTGCCGGGAAATCTCGAAGTCATCCCACCGCCATGGCAGACGACCATGAAAACGACCACGATTCGGATCTAGAAGATAGAATGCCGCACAAGAACACGGACACTACACCAAAAGATACTCCTCAACCTAACAAAAACAACGATTCACCAAATGTGGGAGCCGTGGAGGCACTTCAAGATCGCTTAAAGCAACTCAAAAAAGAGGTGGAGCATCAATGAGAAGCTGAGAGAGACCTACAAAGGAAAGTTAGGCGACACCGCGAGTTAGAGGACAAGCTCCTAAAACTCGAAGCAGATCTCAAGACCAAGACTACTCGATCCGATCACGAAGATAGCTCCCGTAAGGACCAAGATCCATTCACCAAAGAGATCATGAGGACCAAAATCCCAAAGGATTTCAAACTTTCTAACATGACTTTATACGACGGCACAGCAGATCCCAGCCATCATCTCAATAATTTCAGAAGTAGAATGTACCTCACCGATGCCTCAGATGCGGTCCGCTGCAAAGCCTTCCTAACTACTTTAACAAAAACAACAATTAAATGGTTCGACAATTTGTCCCCTAGGTCCATCTCAAGCTTCGACGACTTAGCCAAGAAGTTTCTGGCCAGATTCTCCATCCAAAAAGAGAAAGCTAAGCACACCCCAAGTCTATTAGGAATCAAGCAAGGAGATCGGGAAAGTCTCCGCAACTACATGGAAATATTTAACAAAGCATGTCTGGACATACAAAGTCTACCAACAGAGGCCGCCATTATGGGTCTCATCAATGGCCTGCGAGAGGGACCTTTTAGTCAATATATATCAAAAAAACATCCCACATCTCTGAATGAAGTGCAAGAACGAGCAGAGAAGTACATTAACATGGAGGAAAACTCTCAACTAGGAGAGACCTCAAAATCCAGATTCTCCTACTCCTCCCGAGATAAGGATAAAGAGCCCAAAAAGAAAGAAGATCAACATGGGAAAAAGATAAAAAAGTACCACAATTAAACTCCTCTTTGGGTGTCCCTTGTGGATCTCTACAGAGAAGTATGCCATACTGAAAAAATACCCCCAGCTCGACTACTCAAAAGCAAAAAGGGAAGAGGAAATCAGACTAAATATTGCAAATACCATCGAATATATGGACATTCCACCAACGAATGCTTCGACTTAAAAAATGTCATAGAAAAACTGGTAAGAGAAGGAAAATTAGATCGGTACATAGCCGACCGAGTCGATGAGCAAAGAAAGAGAAGAAGGGACGAAGATGTCCGATGAACTGAGCGATCACCTCATACACCAGAGAGACACGTCCACATGATACATGGAGGATTTGTGGGAGGGGAAATCTCCAAATCATCCCGCAAAAGATATCTTAAAGAAGTATATCATATCGAAGGAAAAGAGGAAACACCCGACATCCCCACAATTACTTTTACTAAGGAGGATGCAGCGGGCATCATCTCAGGACACGATGATCCTATGGTCATAACTATCATATTGGCCAACGCAAATCTCCACCGCACACTGGTAGACCAAGGAAGCTCGGCCGACATCTTGTTCAAAACTGCCTTCGACAAACTCGGCCTGGAAGAAAAAGAACTCAGAGCATATCCGAATAGCCTGTTCGGGCTGGGAGACACTCCAGTCCAACCACTCGGATACATCTCACTACACACGACCTTTGGAAAAGGAAATCAATCAAAAACGCTCAAGATAGACTATATCGTGGTCGACCTGAGTTCAGCCTACAATGCCTTAATAGGTCGGACAACGTTAAATCAGCTCGGCGCAGTAGTCTCGACTCCACACTTGTGTATGAAATTCCCAACCACAGAAGGAATAGCTACAATAAAAGCAGATCAGAGGACGGCGTGCCGCTGTTATAACAAAAGTCTAAACCTCGGAGGCAGAGGAGAAGAATTCCACACCGTCGAACTTGGTGGAGTTCGAGGGAGGGAAGAACTCCGTCCGCAACCCGAAGGTAAAATAGAAAAAGTCCAGATCGGAGATGTCCCAGACAAAACAACCAATATTGGCACGATCTTAACGGGAGATATAAAAGAACCACTCGTACAATTCTTACGAGATAATGTCGACCTCTTTGCATGGAAGGCCACAGACATGCCGAGCATAGACCCTAAGTTAATGTGCCACAAGCTGGCAGTTTACCCAGGATCTCGGCCAGTACAGCAAAGGCGTAGAAAGCTCAGACCATAACGATCCCAAGCTGTGGAAGAGTAGGTACAAGCTCTACTGAAGGCAGGATTCATAAGAGAAGTCAAGTACCCACTGTGGCTAGCTAACGTCATCTTGGTGAAAAAATCAAATGGGAAGTGGCGGATGTGCACCGACTACACTGATCTCAACAAAGCCTGCCCAAAGGATCCATATCCACTCCCCAGTATTGATGCTCTGGTGGATGCCTCCTCCGGATACAAATACCTCTCGTTTATGGATGCCTACTCAGGATACAATCAAATCCCGATATACCCACCTGATCAAGAAAAAACTTCATTCTTAACCCCAAAAGCAAACTATTGCTATGTCATCATGCATTTCGGACTCAAAAACGCAGGAGCTACTTATCAAAGATTAATGAATAAAGTCTTTGTAGACCATATCGGAAAAATCATGGAAGTCTACATAGACGACATGTTAATAAAAACACAAAATGAAGAGAGGTTACTGTCCGACCTCGCCCGAGTATTCGACTCTATAAGAAGGCATGGCATGTGACTTAACCCGGTAAAATACACCTTCGCAGTAGAAGCTGGCAAATTCTTGGGTTTTATGCTCACACAAAGAGGAATCGAGGCAAATCCGGACAAATGCCAGGCCATACTCAATATGAAAAGCCCGACTTGTGTCAAAGAGGTACAATAGCTTAATGGAAGGTTGGTAGCCTTGTCCAGATTTCTAGCGGGATCAGCAATAAGATCTCTCCCCTTCTATGCTACTCTAAGGAAGGGAAAGAGGTTCGAATGGACAATGGAGTGCGAGCAGGCCTTCCAAGATTTCAAAAGGTTCCTGGGACAACCTCCTATCTTAACTCGGCCACGGGAAAGAGAACCCCTTGTATTATACCTTCCAATAGGAAGTCGAGCAGTAGCCTCAGCATTGGTCCGAGAAGACGACAGTGGGCAACAACCTGTATACTTCATTAGCAAGGCACTACAAGGATCCAAGCTGAACTACCAAAAAATAGAAAAATTTGCCTACGCCCTCATATTAACATCTCGACAACTTTGTCCGTATTTCCAAGCCCACATCATCATGGTTCGGACTAACCAGCCAATAAAAGGCATTCTGCAGAAAATAGATTTAGCAGGAAGAATCTTGCAATAAGCAGTTGAGTTGTCCGAATTCGACCTTCAATACGAAGCTCGGACAGCCATCAAATCGCAATATCTGGCTGACTTCATTACAGAATTTACAGACACCCCGGAAATCCCTACAGAATAGAATCTCTATGTAGACGGTTCCTCAAATAAAACTGGAAGTGGCGCGGGTGTGATAATTGAAAGCGACTAGGGAACCTAAATCGAACTTTCCCTCAAATTCGGGTTCCCTGCTTCAAACAACCAAGCTGAATATGAGGCGCTACTAGCTGGTTTGATGTTGGCTAGGGAGGTTGGAGCTCAAGAGCTTATCATCTTCAGCGACTCACTAGTCACTTTACAAATAGCAGGGAGCTACCAAGCTAATGATCCCATGATGAAAAGGTACTTGGACAAAACCAGGGAACAGCTCGGACAACTCGGGGAATATGAGGTCTGCCACATACCCCGAGAACAGAATGCCTGAACTGATGCACTCTCAAAACTAGCGAGCACCAAACTAGGGTGCAACAATAGAAGCCTCATCCAGGAAATGCTGCAGAACCCGTTGTTCATACCCTGGGTCGAGCTATCCGACCTGGGATGATTGGCGATAAAGCGACCGGCCTCTTCAGGTCAGGCTACCCGACCTCTTCTTAAAGAGGTCGGCCAAATCGACAGGAGAGCCCAATAAAGGGCCCAAGTAGAGGAACACGACCCAAATCCAAAGGCAACCCAAGCCCATAGAGATAAAGGCAGTTCCCTTAAAGATAAGCTGACTTCACTCAAAATAAGATAAGATAAGATAAGATAACTAACTTATCTTATCAGAAAGGTCAGCCCACACTACTATCAACACACTGGAGCACCCAGGTATAACTCATACTCTGATTCTACTAAAAACCTGCTTAATACCCGTGCTAACTTAAGCATCGGAGTCTCTTGCAGGTACCCCCACCCTTCGGTTACCAAGGATCAGAAGTGTAGCCAGTCCAACAAGTCAGACACAACAGCTCCGGCCGCTACCAGCCAGCTGGACACGTCATCTCCGACCAGTCAAAAAATCTCATCCGAGATCGACCTACAGTTTTAGGTAACCCTCGAAACATTGGCGCCGTTGCCGAAGACCTAGAAGTCATCCCTTCACCATGGCGGACGAACAGGATAACAACCACAACTCAGATTTAGAGGACAGAACGCGGCACAAAAACACAGGTGCCACACCAAAGGACACTCCAGAGTCTAACGGAGACAAAAACTCATCACACCTGGGAGTAATAGAAGCACTTCAAGATCGCCTAAAGCAACTCGAAAAAGAAAGCCAGTACCAGCAAGAAGTCGGCAAGGATCTACAAAGAGAGGTAAGACGACGTCAAAAATTAGAAGATAAACTTCTACAACTTGAAGCCGATCTCAAAGCAAAGACTACCCGGACCACCCCTGAAGACAACTCTCGCAAAGATCAAGATCCATTCACTAGGGAAATCATGAAGACTAAAATCCCTAAAGACTTCAAACTTCCGGATATGACTTTGTATGATGGCACTACAGATCCCAACCATCACCTCAGCAACTTCAGAAGCAGAATGTACCTCACCGACGCCTCAGACGCCGTTCGCTGCAAAGCTTTTCAAACGACTCTCACGAAGACAGCAATTAGATGGTTTGACAACCTACCTCCAAAGTCCATCTCCAACTTTGATGACCTGGCCAAAAAATTCCTGGCCAAATTCTCCATCCAAAAAGACAAGGCTAAGCACGCCCCCAGTCTACTAGGTATCAAGTAAGGAGATCGGGAAAGTCTTCACAACTACATGGAAAGATTCAACAAAACGTGCCTAGACATACAAAGCTTACCAACAGAGGCTACCGTCATGGGCCTCATCAACGGCCTATGAAAAGGACCTTTTAGCCAATCTATATCAAAGAAATATCCCACATCCTTAGATGAGGTACAAGAGTGGACAGAGAAGTACATCAATATGGAAGAAAATTCCCGACTTGGAGAAGCCTCGAAATCCGGTTTCACCTACCGACATAAAGATAAAGAATCCAAGAAGAAGGAATATCGAACGGGCAAAAAAATCAAAAAGTATCATAATTACACCCCTCTTCGGGTGTCCCTTGTGGATATTTACAAAGAAGTCTGTAACACAGAAAAGATACCCCCGGCTCGACCACTCAAAGGCAAAAGAGGAGGAGGAAATCGGAACGAATACTGTGAATATCATCGGGTCCGAGGACATTCCACCAATGAGTGCTTCGACTTAAAAAACATCATAGAGAAGTTAGTAAGGGAAGGAAAACTAAATCGATATCTAGCCACCCGAGATGATGAACAAAGAAAAAGACGAAGAGATGAAGATGTCGGACGAGCTGAGCGATCACCTCGTACGCCAGAAAGACATGTCCATATGATACACGGAGGATTTGCAGGAGGTGGAATCTCCAAATCATCCCGCAAAAGATATCTCAAAGAAGTATATCATGTCGAAGGGAAGGAGGAAGCACTCGACATCCCTGCAATCACGTTCACCAAAGAAGACGCATCCGGTATCATCTCAGGACACGACGATCCCATGGTCATCACCATCATACTGGTAAACGCCAATCTCCATCGCACGTTAATAGACCAAGGGAGTTCTGCCGACATCTTATTCAAAACTGCCTTCGACAAACTCGGCTTAGAAGAAAAGGAGCTTAGAGCATACCCGAACAGCCTGTTCAGACTCGGAGATACCCCAGTACAACCACTGGGATATGTGTCGCTACATACAACCTTCGAAAAAGGGAACCAATCCAGAACACTCAAGATAGACTACATTGTGGTCGACATGAGTTCAGCCTACAATGCCCTAATAGGTCGGACAACACTAAATCAACTCGGTGCAATAGTCTCGACTCCACATCTATGTATGAAATTTCCAACTACAGAAGGGATAGCCACGATAAAAGCAGATCAAAAGATGGCACGTCGCTGTTATAACGAAAGTCTAAACCTCAGAGGTAGAGGAGAAGAGTTTCATACAATTGAGCTTGGTGGAGTTCAGAGACGTGAAGAACTCCGTCCACAACCTGAAGGAGAAATAGAGAAAGTTCAGATTGGGGATACCTCGAACAAAACAACTAATATTGGCACGATCCTGAAGGGAGACGCAAAAGAATTACTAGTACAGTTCTTACGAGATAATGTCGATCTCTTCGCATGGAAAGCTGCAGACATGCCAGGCATAGACCCCAAGCTAATGAGTCACAAGTTGGTGGTCTATCCAGGATCTCGGCCGATACAGCAGAGACGAAGAAAACTTGGGCCAGAACAATCCCAAGCTGTGGAAGAACAGGTACAAGCACTACTAGAGGCAGGATTCATAAGAGAAGTCAAGTACCCACTATGGCTAGCTAACGTCGTCTTGGTGAAAAAATCAAATGGGAAATGGCGAATGTGCACCGACTACACCGACCTCAACAAAGCCTGCCCAAAAGATCCCTACCCACTCCCAAGTATCGACGCTCTGGTAGATGCTTCATCGGGATAAAGATACCTCTCATTTATGGATGCATATTCCGGATACAACCAAATTCCCATGTATCCACCAGATCAAGAAAAGACCTCGTTTTTGACGCCAAAAGCAAATTACTGCTACATTGTAATGCCTTTCGGTCTCAAGATTGCGGGAGCTACATATCAAAGGCTAATGAATAAAGTCTTTTCAGCCCATATCGGAAAGATCATGGAAGTCTACGTGGACGACATGTTAATAAAAATACAAAATGAAGAGACATTATTGTCCGACCTGGCCCAAGTGTTCGACACTATAAGGAAGCATGACATGCGCCTCAATCCTGTAAAATGCACTTTTGCAGTAGAAGCAGGCAAGTTCTTGGGTTTTATGCTCACACAAAGAGGAATTGAGGCAAATCCGGATAAATGCCAGGCCATACTCAACATGAAAAGCCCAACTCGTGTCAAAGAAGTACAACAACTCAACGGGAGGTTAGCGGCCTTGTCCAGGTTCCTAGCGGGATCAGCGATAAGATCCCTTCCTTTTTATGCAACTCTAAGGAAAGGAAAGAACTTTGAGTGGACAATGGAATGCGAGCAAGCCTTCCAGGATTTCAAAAGTTTCCTGGGACGACCACCTATCCTAACTCGACCACGAAAGGAAGAGCCACTCGTATTGTACCTTGCGGTAGGAAGTCAGGCAGTAGCCTCAACACTAGTTCGAGAGGACGACAAAGGGCAACAACCTGTATACTTCATTAGTAAAGCGCTGCAGGGATCCGAGCTGAACTACCAAAAAATAGAAAAGTTTGCGTATGCTCTCATACTGACATCTCAACGACTACGCTCGTACTTCCAGGCTCACACCATTAAGGTCCGGACCGACCAGCCCATAAAAGGGATACTGCAGAAAACAGATCTAGCAGGCAGAATTTTACAATGGACAGTCGAGTTATCCAAGTTCGACCTCCAATATGAAGCTCGGACAGCCATCAAATAACAATACTTGGCCAACTTCATTGCAGAATTCACAGATACCCTGGAAGCCCCCACAGAATGGAATCTCTACATGGTCGGGTCTTCAAATAAGACTGGAAGTGGTGCAGGTGTGATAATAGAAAGCAACCAAGGAACCCAAGTTGAGCTTTCCCTCAAATTTGGGTTCCCGGCCTCAAACAACCAAGCAGAATATGAAGCGTTACTAGCTGGTTTGAAGCTGGCTAAGGAGGTTGGAGCTAAAAAATTCAACATCTTCAGCGACTCACAAGTAGTCACCTCACAAATAACAGGGAGTTACCAAGCCAAAGATCCCACCATGAAAAAGTATTTGGATATAACCAAGGAACATCTCGGACAACTCGGGGAATATAAGATCTGCCACATACCCCGCGAACAAAATGCCCGAGCTGATGCACTCTCAAAGCTAGCCAGCACCAAACCAGGGGGCAACAATAGAAGCCTCATCCAGGAAATGCTACAGAACCCGTCAATCTCGGAAGCAGAAAAAGTCCTAGCTATAACAAATCAGGATCAAGGATGGATGACCCCATAATTAATTACCTCAAAAAAGAAACACTCCCCACAAATGAGAAGGAAGCAAAGAGGTTAAAACGGGAGGCTCAGTACTACACCATCATAAACAACACCCTATACAAAAGAGGGATTTCAATACCATTGTTAAAATGTGTGCCGACCTCTAACACAAGGGAAGTTTTAGAGGAAGTACACAGCGGTATTTATGGCAATCATCTCGGGGCACAAGCTCTCACCAAAAAGGTACTTCGGGCGGGATTTTACTGGCCAACTCTACAAAAGGAAGCCACAGAATTTGTAAAGACATGTCCCCCATGCCAAAAACATGCCAACTTTCACATCGCCCCACCAGAAGAGCTCATCAGCGTAACTTCACCTTGGCCATTTGCAAAATGGGGACTCGATCTTCTGGGACCCTTTTCCCAGGGATCAGGATAAGTCTAATTCCTCATAGTCAGAGTAGACCATTTCACAAAGTGGATTGAGGCAGAGCCCCTAGCCAATGCCACTGCTCAAAGAAGCCAAAAATTCCTATATAGGAACATTGTCACGAGGTTCGGGGTTCCATACTCCATCACCACAGACAATGGCACTCAATTCACAGATGCAGGCTTCAGAAGATTAGTAGCCGACTTGAACATAAAGTACCAGTTCACCTCCGTCAAACATCCTCAAGCCAATGGGCAAGCCGAAGCTGCCAACAAAGTCATATTGGCTGGGTTGAAACGGAGACTGCAAGATACGACGGGAGCTTGGGCTGAAGAACTTCCACAGGTCCTATGGGCATATCGAACTATGCCACATTCCACCACAAATGAATCACCGTTCCGATTAGCGTACGGCGTGGAGGCAATAATCCCAGTAGAGGTCGAGGAAGGGTCGCCTAGAGTAGTCCACTACAATGAAGAAGCCAACTCTCAACTTCAAAGAGAAGAACTCGACCTACTTCCGAAAATCCAAGAAAGAGCTCGGGTCAGGGAAGAGGTGCTAAAGCGCCGAATGGCTTCAAGATATAATCAAAAGGTAGTGCCAAGAGGTTTCGCGGAGAATGATCTCATCCTAATCCGAAATGATATTGGAACAACTCGACCCGGAGAAGGAAAGCTGGCAGCAAACTAGAAAGGACCCTACCGAGTCATAGAAGTACTTGGGAAGGGCTACTACAGACTGTCCAAACTCGATGGACGAGAGCTTCCCAGATCGTGGCACGCCTGCAACCTAAGAAGGTACTATAGCTAGAGAAGGTAAAAGATCTCATCATAGGATGCACTCTTTTTCCTGAAAAGGTTTTTTAATGAGGCACCAAGTTGAGATCCAGATATTATCCGACTTAAAAGGATGAAAAACTCCAAACATGTATATATTTGCACTTTCTTTTGAATAAAAAATATTTTAGATATTCTACAAACCCTCAAGACGCATTAATCTGAAGCATTCATCATCCGATTATAAAGCAACAGATCGGCAGAAAGTGAAAAATAGATTCACTGCACGATCATGATAAAAGACCAATAAAGATGAAAACGCGGTTCATCTAAAGGTCGACCAAAGAAAGACAGAAACCACCTTCTACAAATCGGCAAAGATGAACACAGAATAATGTAAGAAGTTATCGAAAGTGATCCGAAAAAAGAACCTGATGAGGTCTTATGGATTGCTAAATAATAATTTAAAGACTGGCCGACATAGAGAAGTCGGACCAAGTCAACCCAAGTTATTAGCAAATCCCTGGAAAGAGGTCTGGCCAACCCTATAAAAGAGGAATTGCTATAACTTAGAAGAGATCGACCTAACGAAGTCGGTCTCCTACACAAACAAGTTATAAAAGTAATCCCTGAAAGAGACCTGACAAAGGTCCAAGAAAGAGGATTACAAAAATAACTTAGAAGAGGACGACATGAAGAAGTCGACCTCCTACAAACAAGTTATAAAAGTAATCCCTGAAAGAGACCTGACAAAGGTCCAAGAAAGAGGATTACAAAAATAACTTAGAAGAGGACGACATAAAGAAGTCGACCTCCTACAAACAAGTTATAAAAGTAATCCCTGAAAGAGACCTGACAAAGGTCCAAGAAAGAGGATTACAAAAATAACTTAGAAGAGGACGACATGAAGAAGTCGACCTCCTACAAACAAGTTATAAAAGTAATCCCTGAAAGAGACCTGACAAAGGTCCAAAAAAGAGGATTACAAAAATAACTTAGAAGAGGACGACATAAAGAAGTCGACCTCCTACAAACAAGTTATAAAAGTAATCCCTGAAAGAGACCTGACAAAGGTCCAAGAAAGAGGATTACAAAAATAACTTGGAAAAGGACGACGCAAAGAAGACGGTCTCCTACAACCAACAAGTTATAGAGTAGTCCCTGAAAGAGACCCAACAAAGGTCCAAAAAAGAGGACTACAAAAATAACTGGAAAAAAGGACCAACGAAAAGAAATCGGTTATGGATTTCTAGTAAGAGCCGGAAAACCGAAATACAAATGGGATACACACATCCACAACATCAAAGGATCCAAGCTACGAGCAATAAGCACAAAAGCAATTAAAAGAGGCCGAGCAGCAAGGTTTCAGCATCCTCAAAACCCAGAAAAGTGCCAAGACAAGTGCAAACAAGCATGATATAAAATACAATATTATAAACAATTCACAGTCGAGCCCAAAGGCTTGAAAGCTACTTGTTGTTTTTTCAAAAAATCAAAAGTTGCTGAACAAGCAACCAGAAGGAGTATCAACAGTTAGCAAAATATTCAAATTATAGAAATAAAGAGTTTAAAAAGCCTACAAGTCGGGCTATCTACACAAACATCCAAGAAAGATTAGTTAAGATTGGGAGCCTTCTCGGTGGCATCAGTCTGGGGTGAAGGAGGGCAAGTTTGGAGAGGCACTGCATCCACCGTACCATCGTCCCTGTTCAGAAGTTGACAATCAGGATCTAATTCTAGACGAGCAATCCCAGCAGGAGGAACTATAGAGGTCAACACTTTAACAGCAGACGCAGAGGGAGGTTCGACATCATCGTCATCTTGGTCATCGGGAATAATTTTTCCATCCCTTACAATATTGTCCAAGCTAAATAGAGTCAGGTCGGCCTCGGGAGCAATAATTCAGACTTGGTCCTTCAGATTCTCATAAGCAGCATTCA